>NW_026862435.1:0-42624 GCF_026571515.1 Ruditapes philippinarum | reverse complement strand
ATTAAAAAAGAGTAATAAAATTTAATTTTTGCAAATTGAAAAAAAAAATTTACTATAAAACGATTTTGTCTAATTGAAAAGAATGTGCTAATAACCACGTTCTTTTCATTGAAAACAAATGTTGTATAACCACGTTGTCAAATTTAAAAAAAAAAGAGTAATATAAAAATTTTTGTCTTTTTTAAAACAATACTTTTTAAAACCCGAGTTTTTTCAAATTAAAAAGAATGTGCTAATAACCAGGTTTCTATTGAAAAAAAATTGTTATATAACCATTTGTCAAAATTAAAACCCCAAAGTGTTAATAAAATTTGGGTTTTTTTTAAAATTTTTAAAATTTTAATTTTAAAACCCGATTTTTTATTTAAAAACAAAGGGGTTTTTTTAAAAACCAAAGAAACCAAACGTTTTTAAAATTAAAACGAAAAAGTCATAAAAAACCAAAAAGTTTTTAAATAACTACTGTGTAACTAAAAACAATGTTATATAAAAATGTTAATTTGAAAACAAAGTGTTTTAAACAGTTGTGTAACTGAAAAAAGTGTTTATACCCACGTTGTCTTAGGAAAAAAAATATTAATTTAAAACCGTGTAAAATTATAACAAAGTGCTATAAAACCACGGTCTAATTGAAAATGGATGTTAGGGTTTTGGCGACTTAGTTAAATCAGTTTCATGTTAGGGAAAAGATTTATCTCTTTTAAGGGATTTTATTTTTTCACCTTGAAACATGAGAAAATAAAGGGTTTGGAGATAAAAAAATGAAAAATTTATTTGCGGGGACTAGTTTTACTTTTATGTGCACGGAAATTTTTTTAACATTTTTATATAGAAATTGATATTTTAAAATTAAATACATCCAACATCGGGTTTTAATTTTTGTTAAAAACTTTTTCAAAATTTTTAAAAAAAAGGGTTAATCATGTTTTTTAAAAAAATTAAAAATTCCCGGTTTATTTTTTATTTCTTTTGATTTCTTATTAATTTTTGTATTGGCAATGGTTTTATAATATAAAAAAAATGTTTTGTATTTTAAATGATGAAGAAAATTTAAATAATGCATTTTCGACAAACATGTGTACACGTTAAGATTGTATATGTATATTTACGCAAAGGGTTTAAAATTAACTATTTTATTCCCCTTTTTTTCCCCTTTTCAAAAATTTTAAAATATAACAAAAAAAAATTTTTTTCTATATATAGATCACTTATATTATTTCGGCCCGGTAGGGCGTGTTTATCATAAGATTAAAGATTTTTTAAAAAGGGCTTTTTCCAAACCACCCCCTGCATTTTTTTATATGTTTTTTTACAATTTTTCTTGATTCCACTTTTTTTTTTTCCAAAGAGTCTATCGCAGATATTGTCTTTCCCACAGAATTTTTGTGAGAAAAATATTTCAATACTTTGTTTTTGATCAGTTTTTTTTATCACATTTTATAAAAAGGGTTTAAAAAGAGTCAAAAGAGTTGGGTTTTGTTTTTTTTTTGAAGCAGTAACATTTTAAATTTTTTTTTACTTTTTTTCCTTTAAATTTTTTAATTTTCTTTTTTTTAAATGAATGTGGCAAAATGAAAACTGTTGTATAAAATGGAATTTAAAGATGTGAATCAAAAAACAATGAAAGGTGTTTGTTTGGTTTGGGTTTTTATTGACGGATTTTAAATACTGTCAGTTGTATACAGTTTTTAGTAAAAATTGTGTGACATGTTCTGGTGTAAGCAGTTGTAAAACTGAAAAAATTTGGTATATTTTGGGTTTCTAAAAAGGGAAAATAATAAATTTTAAAGATGATTGTAGTAAAAATATCCCGGCAACTGTTTTTTCAGGGCATTTCAATTTATAACTGTAGAAAATGTAATGATGGATTTTACAATGGGAGACAACCCCCACCCCGCGATGTGTACCCAAAGATTGTGACTTTGTTTGCAGAAAAAATTGTTGAATTTTTCTGTTTTTCCCAAGTTTTGAAAACACAGCAAAAATGGTTTATTTTGGGTCGTAACCCGGAAAAAAAATATACAAAAAGATTGTAGTTTACCGTGCCCGGAAAAACTGAAATTTCTTGACTTCATATTATAACTGTAAAAAAAGGCAATGATGGTTTATTAAAATGGTAGACAATACCCAAGCGATGTTGGTAGCCTACGTTTGGTCGACAGTTTGCAGTAATAATTGGGGCAACTTGTTCTGATGAAAGATTTTTTAAAAAAATTGAAAAATGGTTTCAAAATTGGTCGTAATCCGAAAAAATAATAAATATACAGAAATTGTTTTATCGTCCCCGGAAAAACTTTTTCTTGCTTCATATTATAAAGCAAGTGAAGGGGGAAATTTAAAAGGGTTTAAAAACAAACCCATAAACAATTTTGTAACCAAAAACTGTCAACAAAAATGGAGAAATTTTATGCATGTACATCATACGATGTTTGACGAATGTATAAAAGGGGTTTTAAAGGTATCTATGTGAAAAATGTGAGGTTGGAAAGAACGGGAGTGTCGACTGCGTTAATTCGTGTTCTGTAGGTTGTGATAATAAAAACTGTACTTATACTGGGGAATGTCCTGGGTTTTAAGGGGGGTTTTCCGGGGTTTAAAATGTGATAGATGTGTGATGGAAAGTTGGGGAATCTCTGGGCCCAAATCTGTCCACTTCCCTGTTTAGCATGTTTTCATTAAAAATTTTGTTCCGCATTTTTTGAAAAGAAACGGGGGAAAAATTAGTGCCCAAATGTCCCAAAAATGTTAAAATTGCTTTTCCCCAATAACTTTTTGCTCTTTCTTTGTGGGGAAAGTTCCCCAGGGAAAATATGTAATAAAAAATGCAATTTAATTCCGGGTTGGGTTTTTTGATCAACTGTCTGGGAAACGGAAATGACGGATTTTTTGCTGGCTTTTGGGGAATTTTTGATAAAAAATGCGGTAATAAAGTGTAAAATTTAAATGGGGGAATAAGGGAATCCCAAGAAAGGTTTCAACGGTAAAATGTTTTCTTTTTAAAAAACCCATTTATTCATGTTACCAAACAAAAATTAAGCAAGAAGTAAGTGAATAAGAAAATGAAAATAAAAATGATAATAGATTAAAAAAAATAACAGTAGTAATAAAACAACAAAAAATTTATTTTAAATTTAAAATTTTAAAGATATTTTTTTTAAAAACATGAGAAAGAAGTATAATCTCTTTTTTGTTTCTGAAAATTTAAACATTTATTGATAATTTCAATAAATAAATTAAGCCCATATCCCTTAACAAATAATAAAAATTTAAAATTGCAGGTTTTTTTTTTTGGGTTGGGGGGGTTTTTAAAAAAAATGCTTAAATGATGTTATTACGGAAGGTCCTGGTGAATTTAATATGTTCTATAAAAAAGATAAATTACGTGGGACTTTGGAACCCCTAGTTGGATTTTAAAAAACCCAAATTTTAGGATTTAAATTATACACATTTTAGAAAAAATAATTTAAAAAGAATTAAAAGAATCCCTTTTTTTATATGTTATGTATTTTTATCGTTTTTTTAATACAAAAGCAAATTTTTTCGGGGGCTGGAAATGAAGACACAAAAAGGAGAATAATAGGTGCTGCGGTAGGGGGTTGCTTTCTCCTAAATTTATAATAGTGGTACGTTGCTGTGTGGTCATCCTACAAGAAGGTAAATCCCAATAAATAATACATAAATGAAAAAATTTATTTTTTTAAGTTTCCCTTCCCATTTTTTTCCTTTAAATTTTAAAAAAATGGAAAAAAAAATTATCCTGAGTGTGTTCCAACCCGGAAAATGAAAAAAAAAACCCTTTGCCCGTTACAATTTTTACGTTAAGTCTGTTTCGTTTTAAAAATTTTATCATTTTGGAAAAAAATCTTAAATATTCTGTTCTTTCTAAAATTGTTTTTAGATGATTTTTTAAATTTAAATAAAAGAAATTTTAAATTTAAGAAAAAAATTTCCCCTTAAATAAACTTAAAATAATTTTTTTTAATTTGACACAACCAAATAAAAATTGTTCACTTTTCAATCTAATAAATTAAAAGGGTTAAACCCGAATAATGCTTGATTGAAAAATGTGTGTAGAAAATTTTCCTAGAAAACTTTTAGATAAAATAGAAAAAAAGGGAGGGACAATTGCGGGGGATTCCGATTTCCGGGAATATAAACATTTAAAACGACGTATTAGTGTCAGAAACTTTTGAACATATATTTATTAATTAAAATATTTCAATTTGGTGGGGGTTTTCCAAAATTTAAAAAAAAAATAAAAAAATTTCCAATTTAAAATTTAAATGACAATGCCGCAAAATTATTCGTTAAATTTTTTAAATTTGTCTGGGGGGGTAATTTTTTTGGATGGTTTTCAGCTGAAATCCCCCCGGGAAAAATTTTTTTAAGTGTAATTTAGTTTGGGGAAAGCAAATAAAAAAAGTTTAAATTTAAAGGGTCAATTATTTTTTAATTTAAACCCCAAAATTTTTATATGGGGAAATGATTTTAAATTTTTGGGACATTTTTAAAATGGTATTTTGGTAGTTTCCCCTTAATCCTGGTGGGAAAGTTTTTTCGGGTGGCTGTTTTGAAAAAAATAAGATTTGTTAGTATTATTATGCAAAAAAACTATTTCATTCTTTAAATAAAAATTTGGGTAGCCCTCAAAAGATTAGAAAATTTAAGAAACTGGTTTGGGGACCCAAAAATGCCCTTTAAACTATACAAATTAAAAAAAGGTCTTTTTGGGAGGTAGGTTTTTTTATATAGCTTTTTTTTCAACTTTTGTTTCTTCTAAATTTAAAAAAAACCTTTTCTTTTTACTATTGTTCAAAATTTTAAATCAAAAATATGGTTTAATTAGGGTTTTATAATTATTTTAAACAAATAAAAATATATTTTTAATATAATACTTTTTTGGGGCAAAAAAAAAAAGAGAAAAGTACTTTTAAAGCCCTATATATTTTTTTTTTTAAGGAATCAATTGGTGGGGAAAAGGCCAACGTTCAAACATTATATTTTTACGTCTTTGGTTAAATTGGGGTACGATTTGTATAAAAAACTATAGTAAGAAATATTTTAAACTTAGATAATTCAAAATTTAAATTTTAAAAAAGTGTGCAGAAGGGAATTTTTTATTAAGGGAAAATTAAAAACAGTTTTGAAAATATTGCGCATACCGACACAGACCGAGACCACTGATTTTAACCCAACCCAAACAACTGTGAAATGATCCGACACTGCAGGACAAGCTGACGTAACCAACCTAACATTTTTTATGAAATTTTAAACACATGGTTTAAAACCGGTTCATGTTATATTCTCTACAGTACAAGTAAAAATTTTAAAAAGTTTCGATTTAAAACTTCTTTTTAGCTGATTTTTAGTTTTTAAAAGAAAAGGGTATGTTTTGATGATAAATGTAGTCATGTTTTTAAACATTCCCAAAAAATCGTTTAGTTTTTTATTCATTGTGCATGCGGCATAATGCAAATTTAAAAATTATAGGTATTTTTTGAAAAAAATGAAGACCCAGGGTTAAAAAATTTAAAAAAATTCTTTTTGGTTTTTTATAAACTTTTGAAAAATGGGAACAAAATGCTAATTAAAATTTTTACAAAAAACTTTAAAACCCCCTTTTTTCCCCCAAGTATAAAAAATTTTATTGACTTTCCTGTAAAGAAATTTCTTTTTTTTTTTTTTCCCAAGGATGTGCCGAATCAAAATTGGCCGAATGATCAACAGCCCAATTTTTTTACTCCGGGAGCCCAAAACTACAATGTATGGGGAAAACAAAAAAAGTTTTTTTGAATTTTTTTGAATTTAAGTTAATTAACAATTGAAAAAAAAAAACAGCAAAAGAAAAAAAAAAAAAAAAAAAAAAAAAAAAAAAAAAAAACAACACAAAAAAAAACCAAAAACAACAGAAACAAAAAAATTTATAGATGGTCTCAAGGTTTTGCGGATTGCTTTTAAATTTTGTAAATAATTTTTTAAAGATGGTTTTTTGGTTTTAAAAAAACGACGTGACTTATTAAAGTGTGGGAAATTGGAAAAAAAGTGCCCCTGGGAATATTAATAAAAACCCAAAAATGAAAATTGTAGATCGGTTTGATTGAGTCTGTACATGGGGGATAACGAATTAGTGAAAACCCCCTAGCCCCCTAGCCCCGGCTTGACCCGGTATTCAAGATCAACCCTTAATGAGCGGGGCATCACTGACCCCAAAGGGACCCAAAAAAATATAACACATCAATTTTTGGGTAAACAAAAAAAGATCCCCTTTGGGATTTTTCAGGATTTTCCTCAAAAGTTTTAACAGAAATTTTTAAATTTCTCTACGGAAAGTCTCTTTTGTTAATTTTGGTAGCCATTGCCGAGGTCCCTTTCTTTAAAATTTTAAAAGAAAAAAGACGTCCCATGTTTTTTAAAATGTACATGGGGGTTTTGGAGGGTTTCAAAATTTAATTTAAAAAATATTTTTCCTTTTCCCGGAAAAAATTTCCTTTTTTTTTCGAGGGGAAAAAAATATAAAAAAAATGTAATTTCTCACGAAATCAAAGAATTTTTTGCAGTAGAGATACAGGAAAATCTGAAAGATAAAACTTTTGATCTTTCCCATGATATTGAAGCGGAAAAGTGTTTAACAAAAGGGGTTTAAACCCCTATGATTTTGTCCCTGATTTTTTCCTGATTTTTACCTTTTATTGACGGCAAACTTTTAAAGGACAATATAAATAAAAAGATCAAAAGGGAAAAGGCGGCGTTAAAACGAAAAACCCCCATATGACCCAGCAACAAGAAAAATGGAAAGGGACCCCAGGCGGATCACAAAAAAAAAAAGGAAAAGGGAAAGACAAGACGGACGGGTTAATCTTTTAAATGTTTAAAAAAATTTGAATTTGATTAGATATTCAAAAAAATAAAAAATAGGCCCAAAAGGGGGGGGGCGGAGAGGGGGGGAAAGGGGGGGGGGGGGTAATAAAACTCCGAAAAAATAAGCCCGTACATAAAAGTTTAATAAAAAATTTGGGTAAAAATTTGTTACTTTTTTGGAAAAAGAGAAGTGAAGAAAAAAAATTTTAGGTAAAAGGTAAAGGTAACCCAAAAAAGTAAAGTGTTGTTTTCCAGGTCAAAAAAAATTCAACAGAGAAAAAAGCCCAAACACACAGATACTGAATTGTTGGGTGATAGTGAAGGAGTGTAGGTGTGGGATGTTTGATATTTAAGATTCTGACTATAAAAATTTAATGAACTAAAATTTTTACCTGAACATGATGACTCTCAACATAAACATTTGGGGATAAAACCTACAAATTGGGAAAATTTTCAAAATCCAAATGTGCTGAATACGGTCCCCCTATGGGGTTCCCAACATGGGACTCGGTTGGTCCCCGGGATGCCCTCGCCCCAAATTTTGACACAAAGTAACCCCTACTACCTAACCGACAAAGATATTTTTAGAAATTTCCCAAAAAATTCCCGAAAACTATAATCCAAACAAAAACCCTAATGGGAGAAAACAAAGGGAGATGAAAAAAACCAAAACCTCTGAAAAAAGAAATACTTTTCTTAAGGGGGAAAAAAGTTCTTCGTAAGATATTTCTGATAAAAACGAGGGGGTTTAAGAAGGACAATTTTAAATAGAAAAAATTTTGTGTAAGAAACGGGAATTACCTTTTTGAAACCCGGTGAAAACACTGATAGATCGTTCCCGGATGTCGCCAAATTGTGTAAGTGATATAAGACCTTAAAGAAATTTTAGATCCCCTCGTGTTGGGGAAAACCAAAGAAATTTGGTCTAAAAGGGGAAAATTTTAGTTAGGTTCCAAAAAAATCTTTTCTTAAAGTCAAGTTTTTAAATGCAGAAAAAAACTTGTGACCCTAAATTGATATATTCATAAATGAGGATCTCACCAAAACCAGGAAAGAATTTTCTAAAAGGGTCCCTGTCCTTTAAGAAAAATGTGCCTCTGTCAAATTTAAAAAATTTGGGCATCCAATGGGAACATTTACATAAAATGAAAGGAAGGTGAAACCCTCAAAATCCCAAAATATGAAAATTTTCAGCGTTTCGCTCCGAGACTAATAAAAAAATTTACATTACCAAAAAAAACCCGAACTTAAATTTAAAAAATGTCTACATACTAATTAAAAGTATTTTTATTATAATTATGACAAAATTTTCTACCCAGTACCTCACTAAATTTGTGTTTGACTAAAGTTTTAGTATTTAAAAGTTTATATCTTTTAAAAATTTAGAACTTTTCACCCGGGATATTCAAAATTTTAAATTTTTTTATTTAAAACATAAGTTTAAGGGACATAGTAAAATAATTTTGCATACCTTAATTCTGTTTATAATGTTCCAACGCAACAACGATTTTGACGTTTCATTTAAGTATCACCTATAATAAATTTTTTAACCAATATCGTATGAAGTTCCCACTAAAAAAACAACTTACACAGATAATAAGACATGACCTTTATCAATTTGTGTAAATTGAGTCATAGTAAAAGTGAATACTACTTGTGTACATTTTGACCAATCAAACGTAGTATTTCCTGACCCATTATTTCTTATTTCATTTGTAAAAAAGTGCCGTCAATGAAAAAGCGTTTTTCACATGCAGTTTTTACCCATTTTTTCTCTACCGAAATAAACGACTCACCATGGGTGCAACGATTCTTATTTTGAAGACTTGGTGAATCTTACTAAACCAAAGTTTTAATTTTTTTTCCTAAAATGTATTTCAATTTGCTGGCATTGAAATATGAATTATTGATAGAACGATAATGAATAACTCTGCACGTTATATTTTGTAAAACCTGTGACAAAATTTTCGGATAAGTGGGCCGTTGTGTACACATCTGCATAATCTAATTGTACTGAAAATAGGTTATATAAATTGAATGCAGACAGTGGTTAAACTCAAAAACAACCACTAATCCGATCAACACTATTTTTGTAATTTTGATTTTTATTGGAATTATCAAATTTGATAATACATGTTATATATTCACAAAATTTTGAATGAATAGTAAGCAGTATTTTTGTTCATTTGTATAATAATTCTGCTTTTGTTTCATAAAAATCAAGATATTTTGTTGGGAACAATGCCAGACAATGCTAGCTGTGATGGATATAATGATCGCATTTGATGAATGATTTAATAATGTACTACTCACATTTTGTTGTGTTTTTTTTTTGTTTTGTTTTTGTTTTTGTATCTTGTATGAGATTATAATGATGTTTCATTTGATATACCAAATATATGTTGTCACAGGCATGATGTTCTTTTATCTTTAAAATTAGGTATGTTTAAAAATTTTGTGTTTTGTTTATTTTTCGTTTTTTTTTTTTTATGGGGCAATATTTTTGTTTAAAACGTTTTAATCTTTGACTAAATAAATATTATTTTCTATATAATCTGTGTTTTTGATTTATGATGTTAAAAAATTGGATTTTTTAAAAGTAAATAAAGTGTTTTTTTTTATAATGTGTTCATTGCATATTGTCCGAGTGAATAAAGAATGGAAAAATAATTATGGGGTTATGTTGATGGTTGTTTTACAAACAAGTGAATCAATTTAAATTTTACAAAAATAATATTTTTTTTTGATAGAAAAACACAAAAGCTGTTTTATGAACCCATCTATAAACTTATAATTTTTTACTTTTATTTTTTTTTAAAAATTCGCACGTCTAAATGGGTTAAAATTTTGCACTAAAAAATAAACAATTAAAACCCAATTTTAACCCTTTTAAGGCGTGTATTTAAATTTACACATTGGTCATTGAAGCAAAGGGGAAACAATTTTTTTTTTTTACAAGAATGGGGCGTCATTTACTTTTCCCTTTTTAAAAAATATAAAATTAAAAAATAAAAGTAAAAAAAAAGATTATTTTATTTGAATACATGTTTTTTTCCATGAACTTATATGAAAAAAACTACAAATTGTCCCTTAGAAAATTTTTTCATTACAAAAAACCTTTTTTATCCCTCTCTCACAGTTTATTCAAAGCAGAAATTTTTATACGAAAAATTTTAAAAATGGACGATATATATTCGGGAAAAACTGGGAAAAGGGTACAGGGGCAAAAAATTTTAAAGGGGAAAAAAACTTTTTGGGGGAAATTTTTTTAAAAAAAGGGGGGGAACACGCCCAACGGGCAAGGGAAACCCACTTTAAATTTTTTTTCCAAAACCACTTTTTCCTTTTTCCGGGCCCGGGGTCGTAGGGGGGCCACCCAAAAAAACGCATGCCAGAATAACCCAATGAAAGGGGGAAGGGGGACACAGGGGGAGAAAGGGGGGTTTTTTTTCTCCTTCACGCGAAAAAAAGGGCTACCGACAAAAGGGGAAAAACGCGGGGGGGAACCGGGGGGGCAAGGGGGGGGAGGGACCCCAAACCGGGCCGGGAACAACAAAGCCCCGGCGGGGGCCACAAAAACGCACAAATTTTAACCGGGGGAAAAAAAAAGGGGGGGGAAAAAGGCCCGAGGGGCAAGCAAAAAAGGGCATCCCTTACAAGGGCAAAGGGGGGGAAAAGGGAAAAAGGGGAACCAGACAGGCCTTTTAAAATACACAAAACCATTTCAACCCCCCACACAGAAAAGAAAACAGGAAGGGGGGAATTTTTTAGGGAAAAGATATAACAAGAAAAAAAAGGGGGGAAAAAAAACCAACAAGAAGGCAAGGGGGGGAAAAAACAGCACAAAAAACCCGGGAAACGCACCCGGGAAACCCCCCAAAATTTTCCCCCAAAAGAACAAAAAAGGGAGGGCAAAGAAAGAAAGGGAAGGGGACAACCGGGGAACACAGAAATCCTCATCAAACAGAGAAAGGGTAACTTTGGGGAGGAGAACGGGCCCCAGGGGGATAAAAGAACCAAATCCACTTTACCGAATGCATATTCCCACCCATATCTCCTCCCCGCCCGAATCGGCTTTTTGGGGGTTGGGAACCCTTTCCAGAATTAAAAAAAATTCACCTGGCCTTTTCCGGGGGCTTTAAGGAACAAATTTAAAATTTTTTAAAAGGTAATTTTTGAATTTGGGGTAATTATAATAACAGACCAAAAAGGGAATCAACCTTTTCGGGAAACACTTAAAAATAACGTATAATGCCCTTGCACTTTAATTTTTAAAACCTATAATTTTTTTTTATTTACCCAAGGAAAACAATTCCTTTTCCAAAAATTTTTAAACAATTAGACAAAAAGGGTCCACCCGGAGGGCCCCAAGGGAAATTTAAAAAATTAAAACATAAAGCGCAAAAGGGGCAGACGAAAAGGGGAAAAAGGCAAAAAATAACATTTATTGGGTATTTAAAGCGGTTTAAAGGGAAAAAAAAAAACACAATTTTTTAGAAATGCACGCAACCCTCCAAAGCCAAAATTTCTGAAAGGGAAAAAAAACAACCGGGAACAAAAGATTTTTGGAAAAAATTTAAACAATTTAAAACCAAAATCACAAAAGCAACATTTTCCTATTTACGGGCAACGCAACAAAAAATGTCTTTTTAAAACCCAACACAAACTTTTACTTGGGGATAAAACAAACTTCCCCGAAATAACGCAAATTTTTCAAAAATCAAATTTGAAAAAATTTTTTATTTAAACATAGAACCCATTAAAAACTTAAAATTTTCCCATGCGTTTTTTGGAAAAAACGGTTTTTTTTTAGGTTTTTCCCAACATCAAAAACAATTAAAATTTAAAAAAGAATTTCTCTCAAAAAAATTGTTTACCCAACTTATTTTTCCTTAATTTATTCAAATTTTTTTAAAAACTGGTAAATTTTTTATTAAAGTTTTTGAAAATTTTAAACCCCCTTTTTATTTTTGGTTTTTTGGGATAAAAAAGGAAAATTGGCTCAAAAAATTTTTAATTTTTAGAAACCAATCTCACTTTCCTTTTGCACTCTTTAATAAAGTAATGGAAAAAAATTATTTTTCACAAACATTTTTTTAACATCTTCTTTCTTGATAACAAACACTATTACTTTCACTCCAGTCTGGATTTGTTGCCCAAAAGGATTCTACTGTTAATTCAACTCATTTCATTTTTCATACTTTCTGTCAAGCTCTTGAATGAAGGCAAAGAAGTTAGAGCGGTATTCTTTGTGGATATTTTCAAAAGCTTTTGATCGGGTCTGGCACAAAGGTTAAATCATAAAATTATCTCCTAACAGGTTAAAATTGGTAAAAACTTTCTTGAATGGTTAAAAGACCTATTTATCTGATTGACAAGAACGAGTTGTACTTTCTGGATCTACTTCAGACTTACTCAATATCAACCGCTGGTGTTCCTCAAAGGCTCGGGACTCTTCTGTTTTAGTGTCTATATAAATGACATTTCTCTTGGACATACAATAATTCATTAGACTGTTTGCTGATGAACATCTCTTTATCTTATCGTTGAAAAACCCTATCACCACTGCGGTGAATCAATGAATCAGACCCCTTAAAAAAAAATAAATAATTGGGGAGATTTTTCTTGGGCTGTTTAATTCTCCGAGCAAAAAGAATCAATTTTAAAAACAAAAACATCGATCACATAATCATTTTACCGTTTTTTTATTTTAATAATTTTTTTCAAAAACTTTTGGAAATAGAACCGGGGTAAACATCTTGGGTTACTTTTTCCAACAACGGGTTCCCGGGTTAAAACCAGTTTTTTTTAATTTTGGTTTAAATCTGAACATTTTTATTTTTTCAATACCCTTTTTTCGTTTTTTGTCAGATTTTCGGGAAGTAAAAACCCTTTTTTAAGGGGTTTTTTTGGGATTAATTTTTTTATACACGGTTTTGGGGTAATTTCGGGTAACAAGGGGCTTTGCCTCAAAAGGCCCCAGTGACAATGGGTAAAGACTTTACTTTTTTAATTTTTGTTATTTTTCCCCCCCTCTTTAAAAAACCCCTGACATTTTTGTTCCCCCAACTTTTTTTTAAAGGGAACGCTTTTTTAATTTTAAAATTTTAAAAAATCATTTTTTAAATTTCATTTTAAATTTTAAAATTTTTGGGAAACGTCTGAAATTTAAATCTTTAAAGTTCAGAATTTTAAAAAATTTTAAGGGCCCGGGTAATTTAAAAAGACATTTTCAAACCTTTAGGGGAATTTTCTTTTTATTTTTATTTCCGGGGAAAATTTTTTTTGTTTTTTAATATCCCTTTTTTTCTTTTTTTCTGCCAGGTATGCTGGGCTGCCCAAATTGAACCCAAAAATTTAAAAAACGTCAGGATAAAATCTTTTAAGTTCAACATCTTAAAAATAAAGATCACGATATTAAAAAAGGCGTGGAGATCAAAGAAAATGCTACTTATGTATTTCCGACCGTTTATCATGTTTGTAATATCCTTTTCATTAGCCTGCCAGGCTGTTTGAAGCTTTTCCAACTAGAGGGCTGCTAGGGGGGCCCGCCCCCCCAGGGGGGGCGCCACTGACGAACTTTACGAAAACATGGAAATTTTGGTAACACTACCTAAAGCCCATTATCAATGATAGAATTACTAAGTCATTGCGCACCGGCTGGCAATAATGCTCCCAATCGGACTGTTTTTTTAGTCTATGAGATATAGCCCACTTAATTACACTTTATAAGAATGACAACCTTTATTGACATGTCTTCGATAGTACTTGATAGTTAATCCTCTTTAGCGTGTCAAGGAAAACACCTGAAGTAAATTCAATCCCTTATATCTTCATTTAAAGGCACATTTTGCCCCAGAAATATTGTTATTGTATTTTTCAAAAGCTTATTGTAATTGATGTCATGTTAGAGTTTCCAATAAGTAACTCATTTGCCGATCAGCTGAGTCATATTTCGTTTATGTTGATTATAGGGTATTAGTACAGTTATTGTGATTTATTAGGTTTTTTTAATCAAAATACTACATTTTTTTAAGGAATAATTTAACATTCAGTACTCTTTTTTTCATGGAATAATCCTCTAACATGCTCGAAACCCACTATTCAAAAAATATTACAACTAAGGGTTGTCTTTTCTATTGCAGGAAAATTATTTTGTTTTTGAAGCATAATGCGCCTTACAAACAAACAAACGAACGAACTAGCGACATCAAACAATCGTACGAAATGCGCTATTTTTCTGTTTATGAACCGACTACAGTTTTAATGTCCAGGGGATGTAACTTATCAAGACTTACTGTAAAAGTCACACGATTTTTCCCCTCAACAAAATAGACAACATGCTTATAATTTCCAGGAATACTGCCAGAGTGATATTTACAAACGTATTTAGGTTTTGAATTTTTTTAATGTTCATTATAACACTATCGGAGATTTCCCTTACATCAATAAAGATTGCCGGGAGCGTGATACAATGTATGTTTCACAGTAAGTACACTCGCCATTCCTTTCCCCTCCCTCCATTCGCCTTGTAATAAGGTTTGTAGGTGGCTTTGTCATGGCGCGGCCCATACCATTAAATGTATGGTAATATTTTTTGATATATAGACCCAAAAACGGGAAAACTATGTTTCTCCCCCTAAGGTTTACATGGTATTTTTTTCTTACATAATTATTAAAAATTAAAGATTTCGCATATTTTATGAAGAAATAAAGAACTCGTATAAGTTTTAAGATTTGGAACTAGCTGTTCATTACTTTACCTGCTTGAGTTATTGCCCAAAAAGATTTAAACATGTATGGAAAGCCTATTTTTGTCACGTGAGCGGATGTTTCCCAATGTGTCATTATTTGAGGAACTTTCAACATGGCGGCTCGAATATATGCTCATCCTAATTTATGTAAAAAAATTATAGTTTCAAAAGTATAAGAAATCAATACCTTATGTTTACTGGCAAAATTTATTCTCATTCATTTTAATTTTTTATGTTATGTATATATTGGTGGGTTTTGAAAATACTTTTAAATAATGTTCATTATCAATGTTGTTGATCTTTATAGCATTATCCAAATATTATATATTAACATTTTTTCTTGAATAAAATCTGAAATTTGAAAAGTTTATTTGGATATTTTTACTCATGCTAAACTTTCAGCTTCCCCTTTATGTGACATTCCACAAATGCGAAAATAACTTAAAGGGGACTCCACTGAGGTTTTTTTTTGACCATGAGGGACTGGAAATATTGTTTGAGATTTTTTACTCCATTTTTGATGTAGATCTATACTTAAACTTATATGCAAAATTTCAGATCATTTAGCTCGCTCCTTTTTCCAAATATTTATTATAAAGTATGAAAATTGACCGAAAATTGAAAAAACGCTTTCACTCAAAATTGGACTAGAATAGCACAAACATGATTTCAATGTATGTTCTTGTGTATTTCCCTAGTTATATCTTATTTATTTTCTTTTAAAGTGCTCATGTTTATTCTTGTGAAAATTAAAATGTTATGTTTTAGGCTTAAAAACCTCAGTAGAGTTTCTTTAAGGAGAGTAAGTATGGTCATTGGGCTATATACTCTCGATTCTTTAAAATATGTGCACACAGATTAAACGCATATATCAACTTTGGTGAAACTCTTTGAACATTTTTTAACATCAAAACACATTAATTTTCATTTTATTAACTCAAAGACATACACCTTTTGAAAACGAGGCTGTCAGAAATTAACCGGAAAGAGCGTCCTTTTTACAAATACAAAAAGTGCAGTCTGCAGGGTCCACGAGGTAACCATCCGGGCAGTTAGTTTGACACAGTTGCTTAGCAAATCACAAAGTCGACTGACCCGTTTGTTGTGCTTACTGCTGTCGTTTGTTCTTGCTTGTTGTAGCTGTTATTTGTTGTTGATGGCGCCTGTTTGCATTGTTGTTATTGTTGTTGGCGGTTACGAGGTTACCGGCGGTTAGGTGATGTGGTTGATAACAATTTGTGTGTGCTAGAACAAAGACGGTGCTTGTGTGATAACTGAGCAGGGACCTATATAAAGGTAAAAGCATGAAAAAAAAACAACACACGAAAATTTTGATGATAGAAAATTTAACATAGAATAATAATTTTATATCTTTCATTGTGTCAAAAAATATCGCAGAGAGTCGCAATTGTATTCCTGTTTTTATAAGCATTTTGTTTTTACCGTTGAAACATGCTTAACTTCTCTTGAAATATTCTTAATTCATCAAATATTGCTATGATTAATGGTGCCTTCTCGTGTTGTTAGGCATAAAGATGTACATGACGTCATCGCTGACGCATAAAGTTACCTGACGTGTAAGAAGTCCCACAACTGCATACAATACATTTTCTATCTAGTGCAAAGTTCATCGAGCAGATGGCATGGGTTACTCCCCGGGTGCACACACCGGAAGGGCCATATTACGTATTGTTGTTTTTTTTGTTGTTGTGTGCTGCTGCTGCATATAATTACCCCTGGTGGCATTGGATCACCCAAATGCCCTGCTGCACGGGCTTTGGGTCTGGAAAAAATGTTTAAAAACCAATTCAATATTTCGAGTTATAGAATATAATGTTTTGATAGACGGTGAGACAGAATGTCGCATGGGAATAAAATAGTGCGCTTGTGATATTTTTTTTTTGATGTCCCTTCTGTGTCACCGTAGTATATTAGAGGATATTGAAGTTTTTTCTGTAAATACAATATTTATTTTCATCGAGTGGTATGAAAATAAATATTTCATGAGTGGCGGTAGCCACGAGTGAAATATATTACTTTTCATGCCACAAGATGAATAAATCATGTGTTTACAGAAAAAACTTGAATTTTCTGTTTATAATATACATTTTCCTCTTTTTTGACATTACAATTTGAATGACTTTCCCTTAAATGTTGTGTACTCACAGAATTTAAAAGAAAGTAGTCCGTCAAGACAACAGTGAAAATACGGAAAATATGTTTCACCACAATGAAAAATAAATTTTTACAGTAAAAATACGGAAAATGAAAATGCGCATTTTATTTCATCAATATTTCTAAATATTTTCTTTATAAGTATATAATAAAAAGACAATATTCTATAACAATTTAAGCAGCATGCCTTCAGATGTTTGCTAATTTTTATTTTTTTAATTATATCTAAAAGTATAATAATGTGAAGGGAATCAAATAAATAATTTACACATTGCAAACGACACTACAAGCCACATAAATTACCCCAAAAGAGGTAAATAATAGTTCATACGATGTAAATCATTACTTGACTATTCTTAGAATCCCATTTCGTTTTTATCATTATTGATTTTCTTTTAATATTTTGTCACAACTGGAGGCGTGCAGCTTTATATGGTCTGACAGTAAAAAATCATTAAACAAAAAAACTTTTCCTCAAAATGCAATTTGTTAGAATAACTTTAACTGAATAAAATGTTCCGGAACAAAATAGTATGCTGCTTTAATCATTTAGCAATGAGCTTTTGTATAAACCATCCGCCCAAAAAGAAATATACTAATATAATATTTAAATTTCATACCTGCAATTTTGAATTAATCCTTTTTTTCTCTCAAAAATTCAAACAAACAAAAATAGTACAATGCAGGCAGCAGAGATATATATTTTGAAACATAAAATTTGTACAAGAAATTGTTTTAAAATTTACTCACATTTCAGTCTAAGCAATATATGTTTGTTTATGTCAATAAAACATATGTTAAGCATATTAAATTCATTTCACAAAAGAAAGAAACGTAAAATTCTTACTATTAAGAAAACGTCTCAATTGAGGAAGAGCGTCTATGGCTGAAAAAAAAAATAGTGTGAAAGAATTATTAACCCATAACCTGCTGATTTTTTTATAATGGATTCGCCCAGTATTGAATTTTGGAACAATCCATTTAAAGTTAAAGGTACTTTTTTTTGTATTTCAAAATCTAAAGAAACTTTCAAGTACAATAATAAAGGATGATCAAAAGGCCCGAATATTCAGGCTGGGTCACAGGTGGACTCTATACTGGTGGCAAAGGCTAATCGCTTTTCGGTTTTAGCAGGTCAAAGCCTTAAATCAAAATGATTTTACTAATAGACAATACATTTAAACAATATACATGTATTTAACAATGTAGGAGTAATACTTTAAACGGCTTAAATGAATGATTATCTTGCATCGAAATTAATTCATAATTGTCCATCATAAAAAAGGTATACAATAGCCAAGTCTTATTTAACTTTTATTAAATGATAAATTAGAATAATTTCCATTTAGCATAAATCTACAAATAAAGATACAGTACCAATTTAGCTTCTTAAACTTAAATTAAAATCTTACCACTAATGGTAAAAACCACCAAAACCAAACTCCGGATATGACACATTCTGATCTGATACCAATTGGTCGTTTAAAGAGCATACAAAACACAAAGGACCAAAATAATAAGACCAACTGGTACCAAGATAATAGGTTAAAGGTCAACTAAAGGTCAATATTTAGCGTATCAAAGTTCCATTTGATATACACATCCTGCAGGAGTTCGATATCTTTAATTATATTGAGACATCTGCCCTTTTGTTATCAGCTTGATACAGTTTAGGTATGAAAGCACATACCTTACTGTTAATAACTTTAGATCTATCACAATTGTTCAGCCATTATAAACATGTATAATTTGGGCTCCGTGTCGTTACACAGACGTCTTGTTTTTGTACAAGTACTACGATATTTCACTTTCAAATTAAAGTGAAATTATGCTCATATTTTTCATTATCGATTTGGGCTGAATTGACTACATGTATATATTTCGAAAGATTGACTGTTATAATGGCGGTTGACCAGCATTTGAAATTGGAAAAGAATAAAATATAGGTCCTTGTAAAATAAAAAAGACTGTTCCACTCTTTTTATAACTTGAACGTTAAAATTAAATTTCGATGGATATTTACAGAAATTACCTTGGGTCACATGATTTATTTATCGAGTATGCGAAGTAAATTATAAAATTGAAAGGAATTATGACTTAATTTTGGACTTTCCCCTGTTCAACTCACTATATACCCTTGAATGGGAATAGTGCCATTTAATGAAAACATTTTATTTAAAACATCATTAATTATCAAAATAATTATTTTAAATGATCAAAATAATTATCATTAATAATAAAGATAATGTGCAGCCATAACACCGTCGAGGTGCTCATACCTGGCTGTCTTACGTTTAAAGATTAAACGTTTTCATTTCGGCTACGGGACCTCTCGTGAAGCCATTTTGATTAAGCATATGATCGCAGGTCCTATTATTCTTCATTCCGACATCAATGTCGTTCGAGGTGGTGAAATTTGTAAAGGGTTTTACGAACTTCAAGGTTCTTCTTGCTGCGGTATCATTAGTCCATTTTGCTACTAGTAAAGCCCATTGTGAGGACATCATATATTATCAACTTGGTTCATCTCCACTTTTGCGTGAGCAAAATTAATACAAGACAAGAATTTTCCGAACGGCTTTTCTCTTACCTATAGTACATATTTACTAATAAAAACATACATTTGTTAGACAGAGCTTATCTAACCATTTATTATGGTGGCTGATTTGTGCCAATTCGCGTTTTCGCCCCGCGACCCCGCCAAGCGAAAAGTCGAGAATTAACAAGTTAAAATGGCGGGGGCGCGGAGCGAAAACACGCTAATTAGCGGGGTCGCGGAGCGAAAAGTCGAGATTTAATTGTAAAACCGCGGGGCCGCGAAGCGAAATATTTATTATTATAGGGCGCTAATAAGCGTGCTGTTGTTCGCGCCCCCGCCAAATTATTCTTAAAAACCTCGACTTTTCGCTCCGCGCCCCCGCTAATTAGCGTGTTTTCGCCCCGCGCCCCCGCCGTTTTATTTCTTAAATCTCGTCCCGCGACCCCGCGGGGCGAAGTTTTGTTTCTTAAATCTCGCCCCGCGCCCCCGCTAATTAGCGTGTTTTCGCCACACGACCCCGCCGTTTTATTTCTTAAATCTCGCTCCGCGACCCCGCGGGACGGAGTTTTATTCTTAATTTTCGTCTTCCGGTTTTTAGTGGGGCATGCGCAGTTTGTTTTACACAATGTGTTAACACAGGCAAGAATGCATTCTATCTGTAACTTTGTGACATTTTAACAGGTAAAACAAAAAGATACCGATTAACTTTTGATTTAGTATGGTGGCTGATTTGTGCCAATTGTGTTTTCGTCCCGCGCCCCCGCTATTTTAACTTGTTAATTCTCGACTTTTCGCTTGGCGGGGTCGCGGGGCGAAAACACGCTAATTAGCGGGGTCGCGGGGCGAAGTTTTATCTTATTAAACTTCGTCCCGCGCCCCCGCCGTTTTATTTCTTAATTCTCGCTCCGCGCCCTCGCGGGACGAAGTTTTATTTATTAAACTTCGCCGCGCGCCCCCGCTAATTAGCGTGTTTTCGCTCCGCTATCCCGCCATTTTAATTTGTTAATTCTCGACTTTTCGCTTGGCGGGGTCGCAAGACGAAAACACGCTAATTAGCGGGGTCGCGGGGCGAAGTTTTATCTTATTAAACTTCGCCCCGCGCCCCCGCCGTTTTATTTCTTAATTCTCGCTCCGCGCCCTAGCGGGACGAAGTTTTATTTATTAAACTTCGCCGCGCGCCCCCGCTAATTAGCGTGTTTTCGCTCCGCGACCCCGCCATTTTAACTTGTTAATTCTCGACTTTTCGCTTGGCGGGGCCGCGGGGCGAAAACACGAATGGCACAAATCAGCCACCATAATTTAGAGATATTTTCTTCTATTATTCTGTGGAAGACGAAAACACGAAAATTAAGAAATAAAAACTTCGGCCCGCGTGAGCGCGGAGCGAAATTTAAGGAATTAAACGGCGGGGTCGCGGGGCGAAAACACGCTAATTAGCGGGGGCGCGGGGCGAGATTTAAGAAATAAAACTTCGCCCGGCGGGGTCGCGGAGCGAGATTTTATAAATAAAACGGCGGGGTCGCGGGGCGAAAACACGCTAATTAGCGGGGGCGCGGGGCGACATTTAAAAAATAAAACTTCGTCCCGCGGGGTCGCGGAGCGAGATTAAAGAAATAAAACGGCGGGGGCGCGGGGCGAAAACACGCTAATAAGCGGAGGCGCCAAACGAGGTTCAAAGAATGAATAAAACCGCGGAGGCGCAGAGCGAAAAGACGAGATTTAATTACAAAAACGTCGGGGCCGCGGAGCGAAAACACGCCAATTAGCGGGGGCGCGGAGCGAAAAGTCGAGTTTTTAAAGAATAATTTTGCGGGGACGCGAACAACAGCACGCTAATTAGCGCCCTATAACAATAAATATTTCGCTTCGTGGCCCCGCGGTTTTACAATAAAATCTCGACTTTTCGCCACGCGACCCCGCTAATTAGCGTGTTTTCGCTCCGCGCCCCCGCCATTTTAACTTGTTAATTCTCGACTTTTCGCTTGGCGGGGTCGCGGGGCGAAAACACGAATGGCACAAATCAGCCACCATAATTTATTGTTATCTATGCAACAATTTTCTTCATGTTATCCTGGTGAAAACAAACAAAGGCAAAATCTAACTAAAGTTCAGGTCTACTTTTTTCATTTCTTACGTGTAAAATTAGAAAACGTACCGCTTCCAAAATTGTAAAAGCTCGCCGATGATTGGCTGTTTAAAAAATCACGAGAATGTTATTTCTTACCGGTAATCGTCAGATCCTAATATGGAGCGTTATTTAGCAGCTGTTTTTTTTTATCAGATTGTACAAAGGCACAGTATCAAAGGACCGCACTACGTCCAATTTCAACGTATATTGGCAGTGCCTCTGTAAATCAGTTTCGATCACAAATAATCTTAATTTAAGTATACTTTGATGTTGATTCAGCCAGTAAAAACGTGCACAAATAATCACAATACCATTGATATACTCCGATGATCCAGTGAAAAGATAGGCGGTATCAAGACTTCTTTTGATATACCTTTACGACCAGGAAGGGCAACCTTATTCAAGCAATGTAAGTAGACCGTCGGACGCTGGAAAGTGAGAAGAAAGGAAATAACATAGGTAATAGATATTTTCAAGTATCACCAATAAAAGTCATTTGACATGTATTTTTCAGTTATCTACTGCCATTTGCCGTTTTTAGGGTCCGTTCTTCTGTTATTTGCTGCTTTTCTGTATTTTGAGAGTTGAAAATTTTTGACATATTGAAAAGCGTATTGTTGTACTGTATTATTTTAATTCTTTCAGTTGTGTAGCCTATATGATAAACTATTTTACAACACTTGTTTGTGTTTCGCGTTCCATTGCGTGATCTTTTGCTGGAGCAGTACTTGCTCCGGCTGTTATTTGGCCTTTGTCTGGGTTTATGAGCATTTTGTTTCACGCAACACTAAATGTTCTGGTATTGAAAGAAAGCTAGAAAATATACAATACTTTATTGGTGATCATTAGCTAGTTATCTAGGTATATCAAATGTCGAAATATGACATCTAGTACGTTTAAACGATGTAAAACATACGCAAAAACAAATAAGACTCACAAAAGCTTGTCGTTGAATTGTTTGCATATTCCCCCCTCCCTCCTAAAAAATAAAAATAAAAAACCAAACCGGGTGCTTGCCCAGAATATTGAATTAAATGTTATTTTTAATACTAGGAGATGGCTTTAGCATTTTATCAGAAGTTCATTCGTACTTCATCATTTCGCAAGAATTTCGATTATTTTGAAACAGTCATCACTCACATTGTCCTTTACGAAAGACCGATAGTGACATTTCAACTTCTTGAATCTTCACGATTTCAACATAAAGCATTCACGAATTTCACGAATTAAACTATGAATTCAATATTTCAAATTCAAGAATTCACGATTCCATTTTCACAAATTCACGATTTCAACTTCACGAATACAACTTCGTGAATTCATGATTTGTACTGCATGATTTCACCTTCCTGAATTCGCGATTTCAACTTCGTAATGATGAAATCTTAGAATTGTGAAATTGAAATCGTGAAGTTCGAAACATGAATTCATGAAGTTGAAATCGTGAGATCACGAAGTTGAAATCATGAAGTAAATATTGTGAAAGTATGAAGTTGAAATCGTGAATTCCGTTCGTTCATGAAGTTAGAATTGTAAATTTACGAAGATGAAATCGGGAATTCATAAAGTTTTAATGTCTTCACCGGTCTTTCGTATATAGTTTTTTTTAAACTAATTTCCTGGTAAGGAGCGATTGATTGTGCATCAAATGCACAGACGAGGTCAAAGAAAATGCCGAACCCACTTTATCTAGTTCAAAATGATTTATTGCCTGTCATAACGTCACATCAATAGAGGTATTTATTATTTCAATTACTATCAAATCAATTATGCAAATGAGATAAATTATGGATATTATTTTTCTTTAAATCACTTGATCAATTATTCGTACGAAATGAAATAAGAATATCTATTTTTAGCGGAAGACCATCTAGGATGTCGTTTGATCTGCCGACAACGTGTCAAATTTTCGATATTAATTAAACGATAAATAAATAGGCCATTGTCCGCGTTTTCACTTTACATACGTTTAAGTTTTAGAAAATATGTAATCATCTTTCATACAATTTTAAATCAAACCCTTATTTCTACATTTCAAGGAGTTTTAATTCAGCTACTAAATACATGCACAGGTCTACCCTCATTGCTTATATACGGAAACGTATACTGACCCCCCTTATATGTGTTGCTATTTAGTTGATGTTTTATCATTTTATTTGTCGGCAAATATTTATCAAATAAATCAATAACGGTCATTAAATAATTGTTAAGAAATGTAACAGTCTATGTTCAAGAAAATTTATATTTGACATGATATTTATAATTCGTATTTGGCAGATTTATTTAAACCGATACAAATAAAAGTGTGTTTACAAGACTTTAAATATTTCGCACAATAGATAACTCTTCGTGATGATGCAGATTATAAATTCCTAATCGCGCGATTAGTGTAGGGAGGAGAATTGAAGAAAGTGGAAAAGGTTTTACAGGTATTTCATTCTTTTTTCATTATGTTATGGTTACATCATGTATGAGCAGAATGAAAACTGTAAGACAGATTTTTCAAAACGTTTTTTTCACAATTTCTAAAAATATGTATTATGATATTATAAAGATACAATCACGAAAAGGGGTCATTTTCGAGTAATCTGCCATTTTTTTTTCTTGTCTGTTAAAGGGCAGATAACTTAACCCTAAGTCTCACACACCTCATTTATACAATTAGTAGAGGATAAAGAGACTGACAATGACAATTCTTTAATAATGGGTATTTGAAAAAAATGGCAAAGATAAGGATATTGGAGCAAACTACTTTTCACTAATTACTAAAATGTTGTACATTCGGTTGACAGGAAATCGGCTACATAAAAAGCAGAACAATAAGACAATATGATTATCTGTTTTTGTAATAAACAGGTTCTAAAACAAGCTCAATGATTCCCATTTCTCCTCTTTATATGTTTTTGATACTCTAAAAATATTTCAAATGTCCTGTAGGCTATTTTTCATTGATTAAATTTGCCTTTCGGAGAGCAACGTAAGTATAATCATGATATATATGCATTGATTAATTTAATTTCAATAAAATTCCTTTCAGGTGCCCTTCAGTACTGACAGTTCAAGATGTCCAATCTGTGACCAGAGGAACAGAGGATATTTGTATATCACGTGGTCACATCCTCTGCAAATTATGTGATAAAACACAAAAATCTAGTGGCAATAATCTGTGATAGTGCCCTTTTCGTCGGACAACCATCTAGAGCATAGGAAACATTCACTATTAAACTATCAGACAACAAGACATAATCATCATTCTCAGTTGAATTTTCATTACGATGTGATGTTCTTTGCAAACATTCTATTCAGTGCATTGCTCACTTTTGTATAATTTTATTGCACTGTTTTCATTTTCAATTTGTGTCGAAAAGTTAAAAGAAATTTTACAGCCAGAATAAACTTATAAAGATGAAACGCACCATAACACTTTTATATATAGATTTTGAGTGATAACTACGGAAGAGCATTAGTGCCAGGTGTATGTTTTTTATTAACTCGATTTTTCGAGTTACTAACTCGAAATTTCGAGTTACTAACTCGAAATTTCGACTTACTTTTCTCGAAATTTCGACTTACTAACTCGAAATAATTTCGACTTACTAACTCGAAATTTCGAGTTACTTATCTCGAAATTTCGACGAACTAACTCGAAATTTCGACTTACTAACTAGAAATTTCGATATACTATCTCGAAATTTCGACTTACTAGCTCGAAATTTAGAGTTACTTTCGAGTTACTTATCTCGAAATTTCGAGTTACTAACTCGAAATTTCGACTTATTAACTCGAAATTTCGACTTACTAACTCGAAATTTCGAGTTACTAACTCGAAATTTCGACTTACTAACTCGAAATTTCGAGTAACTTATCTCGAAATTTCGAGTTACTAACTCGAAATTTCGACTTACTAACTCGAAATTTCGAGTTACTAACTCGAAATTTCGAGTTACTTATCTCGAAATTTCGAGTTAGTCACTCGAAATTTCGACTTATTACATAACATTACAAGAATGGCCAAAGTTATTAGTAAGATGGTATTAGATATAGTAGGCAGTGCCTTTGAACGATGGAGATGGAGGAACGGGTGTCTGAACAAAAACTATTGAATTTGACTTAAACTTAGTAATGGCATGTACACACCCGACCTAAAAAATACAAGGCTTCCTTTAATTTGTACGTTCAGGCGTTCTTCAGACGTTGTATTGTATCCCATCTATTCGAACATATCTTTTCACTAATCATAATTATTCTTCTCGTCCCTGTGAATAAAACGATCCCATACTTCACGCGTGGGACATCTGAGGAAAGTATCGCGGCGTGGCCAAAATAAGGCGTGCTGAGGCCTTTGTCAAAATTGTTGAACTGACTATATTTCTTGTAAAATCGGATGCTTTTCTTTATTCCGAACATATATATAACAACAAGTTCCACTTTGATCAACTTTTATCAACACATCATATTACTGCACGTTTGTAACGTCACTTTTCATTGGATAATCGTGACGTTTATATAGTTTTATAAATTATTATTTATTATTCATTATAAAGATTGTTGACAGGTTATTTAGCCGTAAATAAACGGCTGTTTGCAATATAACCCTGGCATAGCGGCTCGGGTTATATTTACAAATAGCCGTTTATATAGGGCCATATAACCTGTCAACAATCTTTATAACTAATACTATGAATCAAAGTACAAAAACATTATTATTATAAAGAAACGTGACAGACTAACACTAACTGGCGTATACACGCCATTTAAAACTTATTTAACACATGATATTGCACAGTTTACAATAGGGTGGGTTTTGGACTTGTTGTTTTTTCACATGATGGTTGTATGTGTGCTTAAAAAAAGAAACATCCGGTTAACACGGAAATGTGGAAAGTGTGATTTTACACCCCTCCCCCCTCCACAAAAAAGCGAAAGATATGTTCAGTATGTGTGGACAATTATTTGACCCTATTAAATTGTTCTGTTAAATAAATGTTAAAGGTGCTCTGCCAATGTGCAACAGCTACACGCAAAAGAAAGTATCTTGAATTCAATCCTTGCTTTCACCGGCAACCAATGAAAGCCGTGCAATGTAAGGCGAAATTTCGAGTTAGTAAGTCGAAATTTCGAGTTAGTAACTCGAAATTTCGAGATAAGTAACTCGAAATTTCGAGTTAGTAAGTCGAAATTTCGAGTTAGTAAGTCGAAATTTCGAGTTAGTAACTCGAAATTTCGAGTTAATAAAAAACATACACCTGGCACTAATGCTCTTCCGTAGTCAATGTGCGACAGCTACACACGAAAGAAAGTATCTTGAATTCAATCCTTGCTTTCACCGGCAACCAATGAAAGTCGTGCAATGTAAGTCGAAATTTCGAGTTAGTAAGTCGAAATTTCGAGTTAGTAACTCGAAATTTCGAGATAAGTAACTCGAAATTTCGAGTTAGTAAGTCGAAATTTCGAGTTAGTAACTCGAAATTTCGAGTTAGTAACTCGAAATTTCGAGTTAATAAAAAACATACACCTGGCACTAATGCTCTTCCGTAGATAACCCTCTGTGTAAAGTATTTTTTTTAATCTGGAACAAAACTGAAAAAAGGTACCTGATATATCAAATTTAAACTTCAAAGATTTATAGATCTTTTTAAAGAAAGGAAATTTTTGCAAGAACAATAATTCTTTTATGCATAATTTTGGATTTATCGAACATTGTATTTGTTCATAAAAGTTAACATGTTCCGGCCATGATAATGGCAAGGGAAAATATAGTTTTAACCCTGTCCGTCTTTATGTGCGTGTTCGAAAACCTTGTCCATCCAGTAATGATGTCATGCATGAAGGGATTTTGAAATAACGTAGCATAATTGTGTAGCTTGATGACTAGGTGTATCATTTGCAAGTCCTAGACCCATAGTTTCAAGATATAATTCATATAAGTCAAATGGCCAAAGGTCAACAGTGAGAAAATGTTGCCTGACCCTTATCGCTGTCATGAATCAGGGGATTTGAAAATAACTTTGCAACTTGATGATAACCTAGGCCTAGACTAGCTCCAATGTAAAGGTCAGACTTAGAGGTCAAAGGTCAGTAGTCAGAACATCGTGTCCGGCCGAAACTCTGTCATGTAGCGAGAGAATTCGAAACAAATTTGCACAAATCATATTGAGACGGTATGTGACTTGTAAAAGCAATACTTCTACCTCCAAGGTCAAGGTTACACTTAATCTGGGGATTATAAATAAACTTAGCATGAGGAGTCGGTGTGTCATGCGTAAGACCTAGAACCTTTGATCCAATGTAAAAGTCACTCTTAGAGGTCAAAGGTCAGCTGTTAGAAAATCTTGTCCAGCCAATATTCTTGTCATGTATCAATGGATTTTGAAATATATCTTTGTAAATAGTACACATGTGTAGCATGATCAAGGGATTTTGAAAAATGTTAGCGCATTTGTTAAGCATGACGAGATAGTGTGACAATTGCATGACATAGACCCCTAGGTTCTAGGCCAAAGATCACACCTAAAACTTAAAAGCTAGAAAATCTTATCCAGGCTAAATGTCAGATGGCAAATGTGTTAAGCATTATGAGTCCTTGTTAGCAATTGTGACATTCAATGATTTGACAATACTTTACTTTGTCTTATCATAAATTTGTTATCCTTACATATATAGCGGGGACATCCGTGTCTTTCAGACACATTACTAGTTTTACTTTGTAATTTATCATGTTTATTTTTTGTCTACAGCTAATAAAGTTAACACGATTTATCAGGAACTAGATATCACTTTTAAGACTCCAAGAATTGTTTTGTTCAATCTTTAATTAATTGATACATGAGGATATTTATCCCACAATCAATATATTGAAGTAAATCAGAGTTTATGTTGTAAACATTATGATTTTCCTGGTCTAATTACATTAACTGATGATTCAGTGAATTTGATAATATGAGCATAAACATAATTTCATTGTATTTTTTAATTTTGAGATTGTAATTGTAATAATACTTTAAATGAATTAACATATAACAAAAAAATGTTAAAAAGTAAGTTAATGTTATTATATCTAAAATGGATGACCTTTTGCTTGACTGATTGGCTTTTATATCATTATAACACTCTGATATACATAATACTAAGTAGCTTTTTTAGATTTTAGAGTATTTCTTGTAATTTTGTTTCTAGACATTATTTATGTTTTTATTTTTTTACCATATACAATTAACAAAATGACTTTTAGAACAAATAGCTATCGGTATTTATGCTAATATTTTTAAAATCTTATATTAACGCATGAACGCTAAGTAGACTCCCTTTAACGACACATCCTTTTCAACACATTAAACTAATGTCTATGTGTTCTTTAAAAACATGTTCAAAGGTACATGCATAACATGTAAAAGTATTGAGTCTATAACTTTTACTATAACACCGTGGGTAAGCAACTTTGGTCACGTGACCACAAAAGTCAACGTACACGGCCAAAATACCTCGGCTGAGGTAAGTTTTTTAGTGATTATTTTTCTAGCGAGCCTATTCAAATTATGCTACATAGCCTACCGACCGCGGCAATTCCGATGCTTTCTAAAAATGTATTTGATGTCGTCCAACGTTTTGTACTTTTTGAGATCATTCAAACAATATTTGCAAATTGTCGATGACAACGTACACACTTTTGTGTAAAAGTGTTGATGAAAGCTTAATAAACGATACGCATGTCAGTGCTAAGTAAAATTTCAGGTCTTAAAATATATAAGAGAATGTTTTAATGAAAAAAGAACTGGTTTCCTGCTGTCATTTTTTGTATCTATTTAAAAATTGACCAACTTAAAGAAATGTCAACGTACACATACTGTCTAGAAAGTGTCAACGTACACACTCCCAATTTAGTTTGATAGTGGTCTGAACATGAGGCTGCTATTTTTACAAAGGAAATAGTTTAGAGTGCATTCATTTCATCGGAAATAAGCTAAAACAACCTTTAACTTGTTATGTTATAAAAATTTATATGTACTTTTGTTTTTAGAAGACATATTTCCAGTTACTCAAACTGCTTAATGATTAGCTGAAACAGCCGTTTTTATATTTTAAACTGGATTAATGTAGATCGTATTACAATATAGATCGTAATAACAGTCATCTTAATAACGTAAACAGCCAGGATAAGGGTCTCTTGCTCAACCAACTAGTGCCTTCCGTAGCAGTGAAAAGGTCCAAGGTTGACGATGACGCCGAGTTACAATTTTATATTACCGGTTTTTCAGCAGTTGCGTCACTTGATCTCTAGCTATGATTACATCATTTATGTCCTATTTACATTATATTTTCAAGAATATATCTACTTGCACTTGTTATGTAAAAAATATCTTATATATATCTTATATAACAATTCAAAATTTTATAGGTTGGTTAAGGCAACCAATTACCCTTTGTCAAATGGTTAGTTACTAGTACCAAGTTTCTAGTATAGGCTTTTACTGCTCAAGAAACCAGTTACTGGAAAATGGTTACAAGTAATAAATTTACCTATCTTATTTTGTGCGCATTGTATGAGCTATAGATATGAATCAATTTCATTGTTTAAACATTAAAAAAGTTATATCAAGTACCACAGTCATATGACCCAGTAATAATCATAGAAATGCCATATATATTTGAAATGATTGCTACAATGCAGAAATTTTATCGACATTTTGCTCAAATAAAATGGTTTGCTTGAATTAAAAATTTGAAAAATTTAAAAATGAAAATATAATGTTAATAGAACGTTTTTGATGTAATCATATGGTTAAAATGACATAACTGCTGAAATACTGATATTTACCATTAAACTAGTCAATCGGCGTCATTAACACCCATTGCCGTAGTGATTTTTTCACTGTATTTTACAGCCGAATAAAGGCTGTTTCCCCTGGCCCAAAATAAGTATATTTTCCCCTAAAAGTGCTAATATTTTGCCCTTAAATGCCTAGTGATCTTCATTACCAGAACCATGACTTTACAGCAACTTACTTATATTATCTAGAGGACAGAAATCTGTCCCAATATATAGCCGCTGTTGTACCATGCATGTTAAATGAATTGATTTTTTTTTACTTCATAAAATGTACGGGTAAATTTCATTTTCAGTTGTTGGAATTTGATTTCAGGTTTTCCCCTTTTTCTGATTTATCGCGCTATTTTTTTCTCCTTCAGAAAGCAACAGGTTGTTTTGAAAATTGAAAAAAAAATCACTGATTGGCAACTTTTATTGCTACAGAAGGCACTAGGTTGGTTGAGCAAGAGACGCTTATCCTGACTGTTTTCGTTATTAAATGACTGTAAAATGATCTAAATAAATACAGTTAAAAATTGCTGTTTCAGTAAATCATTAAGCAATCTGAGTAACTGGAATTTGTTTTTCTTCTCAACGAAATCCACAAAAGAACAAATAAATAACATTATAAAAAAGTTAAAGGTTGTTTAAGCTTATTTGTGATGATATGAATGTGAATATGAACTTTTTTCCTTTGTATAAATCTGTACTTTTTGAAACAGTTTGTAAGGGCAATCTATATTGAAAGCTAGCATTTTGTTAGAAAAGCCACCTACTCCGAAGTTTCAGCCTTATGTTCAGACCACTATCGAACTGAATTGTGAGTGTGTACGTTGACATTTTCTAGACTGTATGTGTACGTTGACATTTCTGTAAGTTGGTCAATTTTTAAATGAATACAAAACATGACAGCAGGAAACCAGTTCCTTTTTCATTAAAACATTCTCTTATATATTTCAATACCTGAAATTTTACTTAAAAATGACATGCGTATCGTTTATTAAGCTTTCATCAACACTTTTACACAAAAGTGTGTACGTTGTCATCGACAATTTGCAAATATTGTTTGAATGATCTCAAAAAGTACAAAACGTTGGACGACATCAAATACATTTTTAGAAAGCATCGGAATTGCCGCGGTCGGTAGGCTATGTAGCATAATTTGAATAGGCTGGACATAAAAATAATCACTAAAAAACTTACCTCAGTCGAGGTATTTTGGCCGTGTACGTTGACTTTTGTGGTCACGTGACCAAAGTTGCTTACCCACGGTGTATAAACGTTTGACAAAAGTTTTTAACTTTTTACAGTTTCGTAATAACATGACTCTGTGATAATTTTTGTATTGTTTATATCATTTTGTGATATACCGTAGATGAGTAATCATAAATGATAATTGTGATCCTTATTTCAGAATTTGATTTCATTTCGATGTAAGTCTTGTTAAATATTTTAGATGTAATAAAGATGTTATAAAACAATGAAAGAATTTTATTCTATTTTCCACGTTTCCCATATTACAAAGCTAAGATTCACGTCAGTCCCTCTAATCAAGCTGCATGTTATGAAAAGACAATGGGATTGAAAATTTGTGTTTGCAAGTGGTTGCCATTTTGTTTGATCATTACAAATATGCCATTGCTGTTAGTAATTTACATATGTTGTATCGTTTGGTTCGTGTCATGATAACATTATGGCCAAAGAAAAAAGGTTGCCTTAAAAATACTGGAATTAAATAATATAAACAGAAGATTTGAAATGCTTAGTGCAAGAACATGCACTTCATTCTGTTTGCATGATTGAAACTTTACATCAAATACAGTATTAAAGGTTAATATTAACACAATCTACAACAGAAACAACATACAATCCTGTAATAATTTGTTGCCCTTTCACTATTGTGTGGTATTTTGCACTTACTCTATTGCTGTCTGTGTTTGTTTGTTTCATTTTACGCCTTTTCCCAACAGTATTTCAGTCATATAGGCGGGTAGTTTCCTAACCATCGTTCCTGGAGAGTTACACCAGTACTAGACTACCTTCCTCCGCGCTAAACTACCAAAGCATCTCCCGAGGATCGAACCTTGCCGTCTGTGGTTAAGGAGTTACATGTATTAGAAACTAGGAAACATTACCCTTTTAACTAGGACTTAGTCATGATAATAATATGTCATATGTTGCAGTTCGGATAAGAATATCCGTCGCGAGGTTACCCACTTTTTGGGCTTGCCGAGTTGCAGGTAATGGGCAGGTATCAAAGAGACAGATATTTCGATCTGAACCGCAAATACATGCCAGGTGTTTCCGTAAAACTAATATGGGGGTGACAGATAAGTCGTGTGTTTTCAATGGCGTCATTTCAGCACACTTCAGAAATGACCTCTGGAAAAACATAACAAGAATGACATATATGTAAAATGAAATATTTTTCGCAATGATTGAGCGTTTAACAAAGTACTTAAAGGCGCTGTATGCTTTACATTGCTTTTAGTTTATGTCTTTACCGCTCTTACTTTATTTCCCAAAGGTCTTTTATTTTTAGTATACTTGCGTTTCCAAATAGTTATTTATTTACCAATGGCCTGAACCATTTTTTTGCTCTGTTGCTTTTTGCAACTTGTGCAGTTGTAGTGATTTAGTATTCTGTATGGAAGTCAAAATACTACTTTGTTTACATTTTGCTACCTGTATGACAAAACAACTCACATTTAGCTCTGCTTTTCTCAAGCAAAAAGAATCTAATAGTTTCACAACCATTCAATTCATATACACGTACGTATGCCTTTTCTAAAGAAATAAGCATTTATTCTTTTTTGAGGCATAATGTGCCTTTAAACAAAATTACCAATAGCGTAATAAAAGTTAAACCTATACAACAAATTGTTACATATCGTAAGAATATATTAAAGTGACATTATGCTCATATATTTATAGTCAAGTTGAGCTGAATTGACTTTATATTTCAAAAGATTGACTTCCAAAATGTTGTTTGACCAACGGTTGATATTGGAAAATGTTTATGTTAAAATATTAAATTTGCCCAACGTTAAAAAAAGACTGCCCCACTCTTTTTATTAACTATGCGTTATAGGTAAATTCTAATGGATATTTACAGAAATTTCATTTGGATCTCTGTGTTATTTATTGTTTATGGGAACTTAATTATTAAATTAAAAGGGATTATGGCAAATGAAAACATATTTTGATCTTCACCTGTTCACTCACTATATACCTTGGATGGGCATAATGTCACTTTAACGTATAATTTACTTATATGGCATGTTTTAACATGAAATAAGTACATATAACATACATATACGTTTTTTTCTCACTCCTACATTGGGCATTTTAAGCTCACCTTACTATAGTAGGTTGTTAATATGTTGATGACAGTAACTGAACTTGGAGATCATTGATCATACGTTGAGTGAGAACGGTGAAAATTTCTGAACATACTTAAAATTTTGGTAACTAAAAATAATTTGATCTGAAAATAGTTTATGTAAAGATCATAATGTTTTTAGTTCAAATTTTATTAACCTGATGCCAATGTACTTCTGTTCGACAGTAGCGCCGCTGCTTTTATTTTCGTTATTACTTAAGGTTTCATTCTTCCTTGCGATGATATATCTAGACCATGATTATAATTTGCCGTTGCACCTAAATTTCGTTACGTCAGTTAATCACAGGCCTGTATATACGCACGTATAGGGGGTTCCCAGAGGTGACTAAAAGTTTCAATAGTGGAGCAATAGGTAAATTGTTAACCCTGAACCAACCAATCAAATGCCTATAGTTTGTACCACTGTGCTTTATTTTTTATAGAAAGATAATAAATCATTTATTGCCCCATGCATCATTGTCATACATTGAGGTTAAAGAAGTATGGACAGAGATGATTCTATATATTGCACCATCAACAACAACACAATAAATTAACTGGCAACTGTTGCCGTAAAGTATGCTTGTCTGAGCTATGCACGCGAGCACAATAATTATTTTATATGGAATTATTGGAAATTAATAACAATAAAAAAAAAATAAACGTATCCCGGAATCTGCATCATAAGTAACCGAAGACGATAGCGTTGGCTCTAAATGAGCTGTTGAACGGTCATTTTAGTGAACATCGTAATGCACTAGTCAGTCTATTTGACTATATACTTTTATGATATGTATATGTATTGTATTTCGTTTTAAAACCGCAACAAGTTAAACAATCAGATAAATAACTATATTATTTATAAAACGCCTAATAAAATATGACCGATGAACTTTCAGCATTTGAACCATGTGATGTTCCAGTAAACATCAATATCTTATCTTATCACTTTAATCGCGTTCCAAATTTCAGAGTGTAAAAACTTCATCAAGCATCGTTTTCATTTCAATGTCTAAAATATCTATATCAAATGCAAACAATTATTTGTCTAGCCTTATTTTTACTTTTAGGGTCAACAATTCATTAATACCTTATTTTATTTAATTTTACCCATGAAATATGGTGCTATATCAGTCAAATATATTTCATATTTTTTAAAAATAAATATGAAATATAAATATGAAAGTGGGCGGAGTCAAAACTCATATTTATTTTAAGGGACTTCTTTCGCCGTTTTGTTTGAAAATCTGATGAATACAAAACAAATTTTTCTTTAATATTGTTTTGAAAACTATCTAGCATGATAGAAAATGGTCTAACTAAGAAAATTAATCCGAACACCAATATCTTTAATTCAGTAATAAACGCTGTACAGACGTTTAAAGAGTTGTTTACATGACGTCACAATGTAGCGCCAAACAGCGTGTGCTTACGCATAAATTACTGCGCGCTGTACAATTGCAGTTGGTAGCAAGCAAGGGGATTCGTTACCATTTTCTTTGATAATGAAATTAAATAAAAAGGTTATTTTTTCGTTTTTCGTGAAATATGGTATATATTTTCACTCAACATGATAAAATGCCTCATATTTTCACTCGCCGTACCGGCTCGTGAAAATATGTGGCATTTTATCATGTTTCGTGAAAATATATTCCATATTTCACGCAAACGAAAAAATATCCTCTTAACATTTTAAGTAACAAAATTCCATAAAAATATATAAATGAAAAGCTCAAACTATATTATTGAGAACAACGCTTATTCTATTGAACTCTTACACAGCTACAAAAGCAATATCATACACGGCTAGCTCCTCGTCCAATATAGATCTGACAGCTGTGTACACGTCCGATAGAATTCAGCATTGAACACAACAGTGTATAATATCCTTAACATAGATATAAGATAGTTATGATTATAAGTATTATGCTAAAGGACACAAATACAGGGAAGTCTGGTTATCTTGGAAAAGACATATATACTATTCTTGTCATGTGTTTTCTTTAAAGGCTTCTTCTAATTTAATATATTAAGCTTCACAGAAACGCAATTGACAGTGCTAAGATGTTGCTCAATTGTCTACCTATACATTAAGTAAAATTCAAATGAGCACAATAAGAAGAGCATCTGAACATATTCACGGTGCCTTTACCACGTGACTTTTTATGGCTAGCATAATACAAATAACGAGCAAAATTTTATTTCATTTTTGAATATTTCATTTTTTATAGAATTAAATGTAGAGCACGCTTATTCTTGTGATCAACACATTCATTGATTTTTTATTTAAAAAGTTATCATGGCCAAAAATTCTGGACCGTTTTTTGTATTGGTTTTTGCCTCTTGCAGATCACAAAACGTCACGTTGTACAGGCACCATGATATTGAAAACATCCTATTATACAATCTGCCTGTAACTGAGAACTATATAACTGCAACATTTGTACATGCGTTACATTTGGGTGCAGATAATTAAACAGTAAACATTGTTAATTATATTTGGAGACCTATATCTTTCTAACCAATAATGCTTTATTAAATATATATTCAATATATATAACTGTAATATCCAATAATTATATTTCGCAAATTTTAAATAATACGAAGTTGAATTTTACTTAAATTAGCACAAACAAAAATAAACGCTTGAAAGGCCGGACTTAAACCGTTTCAAAAAAGATAATTCTACTTTCACGTGGGAGTTATAAATGAATTTTTATAAATATCTGATAGATTTAGTCATTTTATATATGTTTAACTATATAACTTACGTGCAATTACTGAAATTGTCTTCATTTTGATAAATATAAGGGGGGTCAGTATACGTTTCCGTACTTATATTCAACCTTAAATTTATAAATGAAATATTAAGCTTCTTAAAGTGACAATATGCCCATCAAAAAGTAAAAAGTGAGTCTACTGCTTAAAGTCAAAGTTATCTTTTCATTTTGTCTTGATTGTATTTTAATTTTTTAGTTATTTATACCTCACATGCATATCTAATAACCCACGTGACTTGCTGGAAAATAGCCCACGAAATGCATTGGAAATGTTCCATCAAAATGTAAGTGTGACCTTGACCATTAAGGTAGAGACGTGATTTCTAGACGCGACACATCGTCGTGATGTTGTAGACATTTGTGCCAAGCTATTTCAAAAATTCCTCAATGTACTATGACAAAGTTATAGTTCGGACACGAAAGAAGTGTTGACACACAGATGGACGGACAGACATACAGGCAGACGGATTGTGCGATTTTTATATGCCATCATTTGGGGGCATGGAAATAAATAAAAAATCATTTCAAAGAAATCAACAGTAATCTGTTTGCAAATATCATAAAGTGCATGGGTTAAAATCATAATTCGTTTAGCTCAAATGCGATGAAAGCTTGAATATTGTGATGTGAAATGAAATATTTTGGGTGTTACCTAATACGGTTCAAATCCCAGATCCCTAGGTTGAGAGCAAATATGCCACATTTTCCTATTTAAACTTAAAAAGAAGACAATGTTATTTACAGCCGTAGTTTTATCAAAAGTTGAAACTACATTTCCCCGTTAAGATTACACTTACTTACGCAGTCTTTCTTAAATCATAAATCAAATAATTAATTACTGTGACTTTTTAATTGTATTTTTGATACAATGATTTGATCTTTAGCACGCGCAGCATGAATCATGCGTTATTTATCATCTATTGTATGTTAAGGTGCAGCCGGCGCTGCACAGCCAATGCACCGAAAATAGTTCGTGTTATGCCATGACGCCACCTGCATGTCTGAATACATGCATGGTATTTCATTAATGGTGGGGTGATTTATCGTTTAATGACATTTCAAATAATCATTAATCATAATTTATTTATATAATAAGCTATCTTAGTATTGTTCATTTTGAACAGACATTTAAAGTTGCATGCCTCCAGATGAGTCAAGCTATTCCAATAAAATCAAACCTGACAAAGATGTACTATTTATTTCCTATGCATGTATGCAAGTAAGCCTTTTCTGTTACGTCACTTCACGTTGAAAAAAGATCTCTCAACAGATGCATGTAAAAATTCTTTTATTCAGTAAACGTAATTCAAAATAAAACGATATATACATGCATATAAAAATATAAAGAAAAACCCTTTGAACTAAATACAACATATCTGATGACTTGCACTTAATGCTTAGTTTCATCTTTTTTTTTGCAGTCTTTTCTTTTGCAAGTACGATAACACGGGGGCGGGGAAGGACTAGAGTTCTTTTGAGAACTGTCACGGAGTTAGTCGGAAAACGTTTGTATATACCGAAGAAACACTTATCAAAAATGGTATGTTTACTATTTATAAAACATAGTTTGAGGTGCTAAATTAAACTTTTAATTAGGACGATTTTATGTATTTTTTTCTTTCATTTCTCATTGAGAAACTGTTTCTATAGGCTTTTGTTTTTCAGATATTTACTCAGAAAAGTACTGTTACCACACTTTTAAGCCACATGGTACACTCGGTTTTAAAGTAAGAAAAACTTCCATTGGCTTTTGGGAAATTAAACATTACAAAAATAGTGAGGGGCAAAGAGCATCGAAACAAGAAGCTATCTGATTTGTACGAGGGGGCGTAGGTAAAAAAACATGGGTCAATCGACGAGCTGTATTTTTATTCCCTACCGACAGTCCACTTACAGAAATACGGGTAACCAAGAAAACATTTCCGGGTCCACACCATATTTTCTTTTATTTATTTTCTGTTTTTGCAGAACTTCACTTGAATTAACTATTCCAAAAACTTAGCCATGCTTTATGGTATATAAAAGTGTTGTGTAAATGCTATTGATATATATAAAGTGTGACCATTTTATAATATGAACGAACGAACAAACAAAATAAGATAAATGAATAGATGAATGAATGAATGAATGAATGAATGAATGAATAATTGAATGAATATATGAATGAATGAATGAATGAATGAAAGAAGGAAGGAAGAAACAAAGGAACGAATGAATGAATACAATATGATAATAATAGTAATAATTATCTGTACTTGATTAATGAATACCTATAGTATGTATTATGTTATTATTTGCAACATTTATAAAACAAAGAGATGTACATATATTTCGCATTTAGTTTACTCGATCATGGATTTACTACTTAACAATCCTCAAGTCATTTAAATAGTCTATTTTATTTCCGCAATAAGAAATACAAGAAAAGAAACAAACTTTAGAGACAAAAATGTAACAGAAAAACTACACCAATGAATTTTTGCACAAACAAAATGTGCAATCACTCGGGTCAACTAGATAGCCTTTATCGCCACATGACGTGGAGCACTTTAGTCTGGCCGCCACGCAGTCGGCGGAAGTTGTTGTCTGGACACCGGAAGTCTGGGATAGCGCTGGTGACGACTCTTGCGTTGTTATTGTTGTTGGGATTTCAGTCGATGTTTGCGAAGAAACTGAAATTTAAAAAAAAAAATTAAAAATAAGACCTCTAGCTGCGAAAATTATTGATAAAATGTTATTATCAAAAATTACAACCTCGGTTTGATAGAGTTAGACAATACATGACGAGTCCTAACATTGCCGTTAATTTATATTAACCTATAATATCAATGCTGAAGTTACCCAAGCTTTAAGGCACATATGCCTCAGAAATGAATTCTCATACCAGACACATTTTGAATCAAATCTAATTAAGAATACAAAATAAAAATAATTTTTAGAGAAATAGAATCTCTAAAGATAGTCCAAAACGGCAAATTTGAAAATGTTGCAGGCTCAGACTAACTGAGTAAGCATATAAAGACTGCGTCAGCATGATAGTCAAAAATACTATATTTTTACATACTAAAGAAATAATAATCAGCACTTCGAAAAAAGGATTAAAACAGGACTTGAGACAGAATTGTAACTGGGGTTATTATCTTTGCGAAAGAATGATTGATGTTTACAAAAATTAGGAGTGGTCAGTCATTAAAATCTAAATGATGAATTTAATTCTTACCTTTTGAGTCTACGGGATCGACTAAAACCGGACCAATCGTGGTCACGGAATGAGCGTTGGTGTTACACAAGCAAAAATCGCATCCTAGTGGCCCTTTAACGTATCCGTTCTCACAGTGAAGAGAGCAAAATGACTGGGACGGCGTGCACGGGCTATAGTCGCTTCCGGATCCCGAGGAACATCCCGCCACCGCTGCCACCAAACGGTGACGTCATTCCACCGCCACCACCTCCTGCAAAAATGAAATAAACACAATCACATTGTTTTTTGGTTTTTGTTTGTGATACAATGTATAGGCATGTGAAGAATGACAACCATGAACAAATAAAGCTTTATAATGTTGCTTTCAAATGAGTCGTTTCACTATTAATGTAACGTAGTCTAATATTTAGTTTAAAAATTGTCTACAAGGTAGTCTACAAAGTAGTCTAAAACTTAGTCTAATACTTAGTCTAATACTTTGTCTAATACTTAGTTTTATACTTAGTCTAAAACTTAGTCCAATACTAAGTCTTATACTTTGTCTTATAATTAATCTAATACTTAGTCTAATACTTAGTCTTATATTTAGTTTAATACCTTGTCTAATACTTAGTTTTATACTTAGTCTAAATACTTAGTCCAATTCTTAGTCTAAAATTCAGTCTAATACTTAGTCTTATACTTAATCTAATACTTAAACTAATATTAATCTAATACCGGGTACTTAGTCTTATACTTAGTCCAATACTTAGCCTAATACTTAGTCTTATACTTTGTCTTATACTTAATCTAATACTTAGTAAATTTCGTGGATAACACATTGATAATGTCAAAAATATAATAAAATACAATGACTTAAAACTAGTTGTTATTTCGACAAATAATAATAATTAGTAATCTTATATCGTGTAAACAAAATAAAGTGCCAATGACGACGACGACGACGACACCGGCAACAAAAACAACATCAAAAACAACAATAAAAACAACATAAACATAAAAGTGTTTTAATGCAACTTTAGATACTCCCTAGATAACAAAGTGTTAACCTCCAAATGGTGATTGTGGCTGTTGTCCGCCGGTGTTGAAAATAAAACGTCTTTGCGAACTTGCAAGGCAAATACCTGGAACAGAATTCGAAATTTTTTAATTTAATTTTTTTTCCCAGAGTTATTCATTTAAACTTTTTACGGATGAAGTGTGTAAACAGCTGTCACATCACCATGACAACCACCCTTGCACCGACTTAAGCGGTATTTAATCCTTGCTAACCAATAACCATGTACGTATTCAGTTACACAAATTTGGGGAAAAAATGAAATAATTAGGTTTCATTTATTGCGTATTTTTGTTTAATGTTACATAAAATAGATTTTTGGAAAATCAAACTGGGCAATTTGCAGGCCGTTCCGAGTTAAAAGCGTTAAAGAGTTTCTCACTGCACAATACAAATGATTATTCTTGCTAACGGAGCGAGCGAAAAGTAGTAATCTAAAAGTTTGAAACCAGACCTTAAACAAATGCTAGACAAATCTCGAAAGCAATATGTGCAGTCCCATAATTTAATCACGAACAAAATATTTCCTGTCCCTTCGTGTAAAAGAAAACTGTAAGGAGACCCTTTATTTTAATACAAATTGTTTATGAACATTATCTGAAATAAAACTTACCTAGCAACGAGACGAAGACAATTTCTCGAAACATGATAACAGCGTCAAGACTGGTTATTTGGGTCGTCTGGTGTCGTCTGATGTCGTCTGGCCAAGTTAACGGCTGCATGACATTTTATCAGAATTTCTGGGGACACGTGTTGTTTCCGTAAATTTCCGTAAATGATACACGGAGACTTACGAATATGATGGAAACAAGTGTCGACGTTGAAAAAAAACAAAACATTAAAACATTCAATCTAATGCAAAACATGACCGGAAACTGGAACTCTAAGATTAGATGTCATAAATTACAAACGAATACGTATTATGGAAATGACCGACAACAAAGTAAAACGGAAATGACCGACTTAGACTTAATACGAAAATGACCGAATGAAATTGAAATGGGGATGACCGGAAACCATTAGATTATCAGGCAATAAGCAGGTGTGTGGTCAGCTCAGGTCAACATTTTGATTATTATATCAAACAGAAGATTATGGCATGTTGAAAAATATACATGTGTGAAATTTTTTAATTTAGATGTAGTCTATGTTCTATTTCACAAATTTAACAAAACAATATCAGAACCATTCCCTGATGTAACAATGCATATAGATATATAACAGAAATATGTATTTCAAATCCGTGCGTGGTTAGTTTCACATAAATGTCATCTATTCATCACGGAACTTGAATTTTAGACGCGGTTTATTTTTACGCTCTCATTGGTTGGAAGTACACTGTTTTTTTTATTTTCGTGTAAGTTGTACGTCTTGGCGGATTAATATGTTAAAAAGGGAGTGTCTTTTATACATAACAAAAAAAGTTCGTGATTATATATTAATATGGTTTACTAAATTGTTGTTTATGTTTTTAAAACTTATAAGAAATATACATGTAGTTCATTACAGTAAACCTCATGTAATAAATTATGTTTATTCTTTAAAATGGGGTCTGGAAAGATTTTTTAACTTTTTTTTTTCATTTTTCTAATTTTTCAACTTTTAACATTGATTCCACGTCGACACAACTTAATTTGATCAATATATGAGCCGCGTCACGACAAAACCAACGTAATGCGTTTCAACCACTATGGATCCAGACCAGCCTGCGCATCCCAACAATCTGATCAGGGCTTAGAAACCTATTACAAATAGAGAAACTGATAGGGAACAGCATGGATCCTGATCAGATTGCGCGGATACGCAGTCTAGTCTGGATCCATGCTGGTCGCAAACGCATTACGTTGGTTTTGTCGTGACGCGGCTCATATGTAATAACATTGTGATAACTGTTTTTAAATCATTATATATATTTGTTTGTTTATCATAAGTAAAATATATAT
>NW_026862434.1:0-69061 GCF_026571515.1 Ruditapes philippinarum | reverse complement strand
TCAACCTCAAAGTCGAACAAATAATTTAAAATCCCTTTTAACCCAATAAATCCACCCCCACTTATTTTTTACATATAATTGAATCATATATAAAAAAAATTTGTAAAGTAACAGAAAAAAAAATAATTTACTTCTAGTTCTTTAAATTATTTTTATGTCAAGCTTAAAAAAACCCCTCGTTAATTTGAATTTTAAAAATTCTTTTACATAGAAAATTTTTCCCGAGTTTTTTTTATATATAGTTAAATGAATTATCTTCATCGAATGGAAAGAAAATAAAAATTGCATGATTGGCGGTAGCCACGAATAAAATATGATAATTTTCATGCCATAACATGAAAAAGAAATCATGTATTCATAGAAAAAAAACTTGAATTGTCTGTTTATTATATACATTTATCTCTTTTTTGACATTACAATTGAAAGACTTTCCATTCAACTTTGTGTACCTGCAGAACTTAAAAGAAAGTAGTTCGGCAAGACACCAGTGAAAATACAGAAAATATCTTAGAAATACCGTTGACAAAGATATACAATACGCGTTCATTAGATATAGGGGTTGATGTCATATCTTAGAAATACCGTTGACATAGATATACAATAAACGTTCATTAGATATAGGGGTTATTGTCATATCTTAGAAATACCGTTGACATAGATATACAATACGCGTTCATTAGATATAGGGGTTAATGTCATATCTTAGAAATACCGTTGACATAGATATACAATACGCGTTCATTAGATATAGGGGTTAATGTCATATCTTAGAAATACCGTTGACATAGATATACAATACGCGTTCATTAGATATAGGGGTTAATGTCATGTCTTAGAAATACCGTTGACATAGATATACAATAAACGTTCATTAGATATAGAGGTTAATGTCATATCTTAGAAATACCTTTGACATAGATATACAATACGCGTTCGTTAGATATAGGGGTTAATGTGATAAAAGCATAATTCTAGCATGCTTCAAAGAAAATCTCCTATAAAGCAGAAAGGTAGGTCAAGTGCATAATGATAATATATATGCACGAAACAAAAAATGAAAACTTTCACGTGATAAGACGTCAGGTACGATGTCAATTAACAAAAATAAGAAGAAAATTCCTTCTACACACCAATTTAAGTGACACATTACAGGATTGATCAGTACCTTATGTACCTGTTTAAATTTAGTGGGAATGATTTTTGACTATATTATGCCTAAGTCACAAATAAAACGGGGCCGCCCGATTTAACAATATTTATAGGAACTGTGGCGAGTTTAAATCTGATATCATGTGTGGTCATGAATGAAACGGTCGCAAGACAATTTTTTAAACTTTTACGGAATAGAATTATCAGAAAGCATTCAAAGATCGGGCGGAAGTTGCCGGTCGGCAAAACGATTATCACCCAGTACCTGTACATATATCGTATGGTTAGTTGGCGACAATCCTTCGCCAACTGGTGTCCATTCGGATGTCCGCCAGAGTGCCTTTAATGATCAAAAACAATCGTTCGATCAACAAAACGTCGCCCGGGAGCTTTTAAGTTGTCTTTAAAACTTGACGGCGCCCGACCGATTAACACAATTCTCAGCTGCTGCCTCCCGATTGCCACTGCCGACGGACGCACTTGTCAGCAAATGCCGCCATGTGGGTGTTTATTATCTGTGACCGATGGATATGACCAAAGACTTAAAACAGCGTTCCGGCCTGTTTGGTATTTTTGTGTCTCCTGCTTCACAAATGTTGCAACATGAACCAAAATAACATCGACGCATACGAAACAAACTGGTCAATCACCCCTCAGTACAACTTCTTAATTTGCTATCATCGGACGACACATGTGATCTCTGATCGCTCTTGTTCTTGCATTGTAGTATGTTAATGCACGGTTTATCGTCCAAATGCTTATTAAAACGCTCAGACCTATTGGCCTTAGTGATTTTATTCTTGCGCATTTGAACTGTAAACGTGCATTATTCTACAACAACGCATTCAAAATTGATATCTCCTACCTAAAGAACACAATCAAAATTTAAATATATTTCCTTATTGAATAAACATGTATCTAAATATAAAAAATGATATGGATTATAAGATTACATTAAATCCGTTTGTGATTTCTCGTGGTTTGACAATCATCATCATGGAAATGATTTTTTAGTGTACGATGTATAACATTCAGCAATGGTTTGTTAAAGCCATAATGGTAGTTCCCGTCTTATACATTTCATCAATAAGCGCAATTCCATTTGATTCAGTTACAACAATTTATTTCTCGCTAAGGGTACACGCATTCATTTACTTGAGGAAGACATATTTCTCACTTCCCCTTGGTGCGCGCACGTCGCTTGGAAGACACAGGGCACAGGCGGAATATATGCGGCTAAGTGGATAGTTAACTTTAAATTTCCTGCCCGTTCTCGAGTCGAATACTTCGTCTTCGACTTGGGGCAAGCTGCCGATGTCCTGACTAAACCTGAGGAGATTTGCCCTATGATATAAGTAGAGGCAACGAGGACGCCCCTAACACAGATAGACGGCATATAAGGTAGGACCTTTGTGTCGCACCAAACATTCCTTTTTGGGGCCAACTCCTTTCATTTTTGTCTCTGGTTTTTGTACATTTAGGTTCGTGAATTGAGCAAACTAGCAACGTTTTGTATCTTTTGTAGGGCATTTTGAAAAAAATACCTATAAGATTCCAAATGTATTAAAATAATGTAAATAATAAGAATTATAAGAAATCTTGTATTTCATTAATGCAATTTATTAGAAGGGATACAACCCTGGCATTGTTACCTCCCCTTACAAGTCGTTTTGTTTTTCAATTTCCATCATAAAATTTTAGTTTAAAACTTATAAAGTCAATGCATGTTTAAAATTGATAGTGAATATCATGTTTATTTTCACGTCATATTCAAGTTTTTGCAATGCTTGTATTTTAAGCAGAAATTTATTACTTTCTCTGATTTTTGAGGAACAATATATATTTGACGGGATTTTGTTTTTATCAAATGCATAACTTAAATAAAATGACTGTGCAGCGCATAGCCACACTGAGGTAAAGTGAGGCAATTGCCTCGGTTAAAATTTGTAATAGAATATATGCGCATTAAAGTAAATAAATATATTAGGTAGAAAAATCGGTCTTGAAAATAAGAAATAAGAAAAGAAAAGCCTCCAATTTAAGATAAAGCAGAATAAAACAAATAAGGCTTGTCTTTTCCAAGCGGAGAACTGCATTTACGAAATGATCACCGCATCTTAGGCCTACCACACCCAAGTGCTGCAAGTTGGCACCCCATAAAAGCGTAGTTCGTCGAATGTCGCCTATTCTTGTAAACACTAAAAATGGTTGACTTATCCCGCGACTTAAAACAGCCATATTTGAGTCAATATGAAACAGCTAGAGCTCATGATATGGGGAAAATATCAAACAGTTAAAAACCCAATGTCTCTCCAAACGGTTTAAAAATACGTGAAAAATAAAGGATATTAAATGAGTGTAGATCCAAGATGAATCTACATGTATGGGAAGTAGAAAGTAGCAGTAGTAGAAGCAGTAAACGTGAAGGTAGCAGTTGCAAAATTATAAAACGTGAAGTTGGCAGTACCAGTGGCACAGCAGTAGCAGTAGCAAAATTATAAAACGTGAAGTTGGCAGTACGAGTGGCACAGCAGTAGCAGTAGCAAAATCATAAAACATGTATTCGTATAAATAAACGAAAGTGATCAAAAAATCGTAATATGTGGTTTCCATAGCTACCGTTATTCAGCCTACTTAAAAGATAAGGAAATAGCGACACTTTTCCGCGTAATAATCAACATCCGTCGTAGTAGTTATACAAATGAATATAATATTACATTATCCGGAATATCATATGAGCCGCGACACGACAAAACCAACATAGTGCGTTTGCGACCAGCATAGATCCAGACCAGCCTGCGCATTCGCCCAGTCTGATCAGGATCCATGATTTTCGCTTACAAACCCTATAACAAATAGAGTAAGTGATAGCGAACAGCAGGGATCGCAGATGCACAGGCTGGTCTGGATCCATGCTGGTCGCAAACCCATTATGTTGGTTTTGTCGTGACGCGCCTCATATGTGTCTTTTTCACTTGAGAAAAAAACATGTCATTATGAAGTGTGAAGTATAAACATAATCGATGAATCAACAATCAAGTACTTAAGATATATTATCACTTGACATTACACATTTGATTCACACACACGTTCATTGTAGGGGAAGAAAACTCGTAAAACCATAAGTTAGTATTATGGTATAAGTTATCTTTCATGTATTAGCTACCAGATATGTTCAATGAAATATAATACCAATGTTGACTATTGAATACAAAGAAACAAAACAGGACATTTCTATGCGGAACGGCTGATAAATTTAAAATTGTTGTTGTATAAACACTTTTAGGACATTGTTTCCAAGGGTTACAAGGACGCTGATGTACATTTTATGGTTTTCCTGAATAATGTGAATGTACTAGAGGTAATATGATTTAGAATCTATGAATAAAAGATGATTTGTTAGCTGTCGCAAGATGAAAAGTTTGAACACAAATGAATCATCCTATTGCTCAATCAGTCAGAAAATGAATGAATGAATGAATGAATGAATGAATGAACGAACAAACGGACGGACAACGAACAAATGAACGAATGAATATATGAAACACACTGCTGCCTGAACTATGCCCGCAACAACTTTTATTGAAGTCTCATTTTTCCCAATTTATTATTCATTTCATAACTCGTGAATTAAGTCCTGAAACCTAACTTGAACTACATTGTGGTTTCAATCCATATATCTAATCTTGAAATAGCGATATTTTCAGTTAATAAATCATGAAACATTATTCCTTAGCAGTTTATTTATACAATGATATATATCATTACAGATACTTGCTAACGCTTTAGTGACTATATATTAAGGCTCTATACAATATTTGTAATTCCAATAAGCCTAAAGCACAGTTTAAATTTTTAAAAAGAGACAACTATTGTTCCGGATCTGACATGTATTTATACAAACAAACCAACTGTAAACCATTCAAAGAACAGTGTTCGGAATCCTTTTTACATTGTATTGACTATCTATTACCCTGTTTTCATGAATAGAAAGCTGTATATATATATATATATATATATATATATATATATATATATATATATATATATATATATATATATATATATATATATATATATATATATATATATATATATATATATATATATATGCTTTACGATTGTTATTCACACATAAAAGAACCATAAAAGAATCCAAAATTCTTTGAATTCGATAGCAAATGTAACTTTCCTGGTACGAATGAAGATCAAGAAGTTATTGAACAACAACAGCAGTCACAACAACAACAACAACAACAACAATAAAACAGCATTTTTTTCTTTCCCTTCACAAATATGATCTTTAAATATATAAACAAGATTTTACGGAACAAAGCACACGATTCTCGTGCAGTGACAGCTGAGCAGTCGGCAAGTATCGCACATTCCTACACACATTGTTTGACAGAGATTCCGTTTATTATAATAGAGCTATATAAAAAAGCATCAGCATAAAAACGTACATCTTATAATTAACTATAATATAGCATTTACTCCATATATCATTAGTTAATTGATATACATGTACATATCAAATGCACTTAAGATAGTAAAGAATATCTTTTTAAAAATAGAATCAATATAAGACTATGTCTTCTTTTTCTAATCATTTTCTTGACTGTATGATTTGATTCGTATTATATTTGCATGTTAATGTTTATATGTATATACTTTGGAAGAAAATGAGTTTGGACGTATATAATTTTGTTTTTCTCAATTAAACCCCATTTGAATATCTTTAAAATACCGGCGATTCAATCTGATGCATGTTTTTTTACCGACATAAACTAATATTACCAAGTCATAACCGACATAAACTAGCATTGTTATGTTATTATCGACATAAACTATCATTGTTATGTCATTACCTACATAAACTAGCATAACCACGTCATTACTGACATATACTAGCATTACCACGTCATTACCGACACAAACTAGCTTTACCACGTCATAACTGACATAACAAGCATAACCACGTTATTACCGACATAAACTATCATTACCACATCATTACCGACATAAACTAGCATTACCACGTCATTACCGACATAAACTAGCATTATCACGTCATTACCGACATAAACTAGCATTATCACATCAATACCGACATAAACTATCATAACCACGTTATAACCGACAAACAAGCATTGTTACGTCATTACCTACTTAAACTAGCATTACCATGTCATTACCGACATGAACTAGCATTACCATGTCATGACCGACATAAACTAGCATTACCATGTCATTAACGACATAAACTAGCATTATCTTGTCATTACCGACATAAACTAGCATTATCACGACATTACCGACATAAACTAAACCTAAAACTTTTTACCGACAACCTTTGCAAATTTTTTCGGGCTTACCGAAAAATATTAGCATTTGTATGTTTTTTACCCACATTTTAAAAAAATTTATTGTTTTGTTCATTTTCCGACCTTTAAAATAGCATTACCCCCTGGGTTTTTACCCCAATTAAAATAGTATTACCATACCATTACCGAATAAAACAGCTTTAAAAAATTCATTCCGACAAATTTAACTAGCTTACCATGTCATTACCGACATTTAAATTTGCATTATCACGTCATTTTCCCACATTAACTACATTGTCATGTCACTTAAATACAACCAGTTCATATTCGACCAAAAAAAATCTAGTCAACCCTTTTAAAGAACATTTTAAACCCTCATTTTTATTTAAAAATGTGGGAAATGCCCCGGAAAAACTGTTATCCCCATTACCCTAAAAAAGTAAAAATTAAATTTTTTTCATGCCCAAAAGAGAACAGACCCTTCCATTTAAAGATGTAGCAATCGTTAATAGGAAAAACAAGTATAGATATTTTACCATAAAGCTTATAAATTAAAGGAATAGGAATGGATGGATTGATGTCTGTCTAATATAAATATTCATCATTTAAAAAGAGGTACCATGACAGTTTTTCTGTTGACATCAACCCTATAAGTGAGAAATTCGTGTTTAAAGACACTATTTTTTACTTGAGAAATAAGTTCATGGGCGCCGCCATTTTGGCGTTCTGTCATTCTCGCGAGACAGACGAGACCGAGATTGTGACGTGTTACACCCACTTCCGGTATAAGTGTACACGCTGGTACAACTGAAATATATCTTGATGAAGAACTTATTAATCTGATTGCGTACATTATATATTATTTATGAAAACATCATATGGAACTGAATTCCATTATTAATTAGTTGAAGATGCCTCGACATTAATTATCATTTGTCCGCTTTTCAAGCTTGCTGATGATCCCACGATATGATTTAAGCAATGACTGCTTAATTTTCAAAGATAAACCATTAATTTAATTTGGGTACTATGAGAAACTTCTTCAAATTGACGATATATCCTTTTATTTTGTACTTAATTTTCGCTAGACAAGCTGTCCGAATAGGGTACATCGCCGGTCATGTATCTATTTTCAGCGTAAAATATCAACTTAATCAATATGCAGAGATCTGTTGAGGATGCGATTTTCCGCCATTGACGCTAAAAATGAGAATGGCGCAGGAAAATCGGCAGCCAGACTAATATCGTATGAAAACAAAACTGTCCGTTAGGTTATTTAGGCACCCAGTCAAAACTGGTACCAACAGCAACAGGTTGCCCATTCCCCTGTAATTACGCGTATTCTCGGGTTTATAGCTTTTTTTCCACGTTATCTACTTACCCAATTCCTTTCCCACACAGATACGCATTTCTACTACCGTAAATTTTATCCAATAAAACAAAAAATCATAAATCTACTTAATATTTAAAATGATTATTGGTAACTGAAAAAAATGTGTTGCTATTTTATGACATGCTGTAATTTACAGTATAATTTGACAGGTGTGGAACTTAATTTCCCCTAAGGTCATTCAGTTCACTGATGAAGCGTAACAAAAAATAGATGTCTATTTCGTCATTAGAATATTTGACAAGGGTGATGAACTAATCAGGGCAACATTGTGCATGATCAAAAGGTCTGTCGGCACAGAGGCATACAAGGAGCAATAAAAATTGTTAGTACACAGTGTGACAGGAACATTTGGTGCAAATTAGGAACAATTAAAATGGACAATGCACAGTATTAGACATAATTAAGTAGTAAGAACCAGCAATTGTGTGAATAAATTATGCAAATTAGATTTTTGAGCAGCCAATAGAAATGTTTTGACTGCAGTTAATATTAGGCTACGATTATGATGCGCAGCATCATACGTTGACAGACATGTTAGCAATTTACTTTTCAAAAGAGTTGCTTATATTTTTGAAATGTGTACATCAATTATAACAAATGTTCACACCTTTTAATTTGAAAGTCAGAATCAAACTGCAAAAATTTAATTACATGTACTATTACGAACACGTTTTAGTAGGATTTTTATAATAATGATAATTATCGCCGTTCAATAATTAACAGCCAATTATTCGTTGGTGCGTTTGTTTATTTAATTGCATTATTTGATTGTGAAACTTTGTTAAATAATAACGTGTATTTATTAAATCTGTGAAATATTGTATAATTACATTAAGGACTTTAATGAACATAGCATTGTTTGGAGTAACGGGCGTCACTGGCCTGGAGTGGTGCGACAGGTAGACGTTGATTTTTTTTTTGTTTCTTTATTTATTTATTTTTTTTGATATTGTTACGTATTTTGAAAAATCTCCTCTACACCTGTGAAAATTAAATTGTCTGGTCAATACTTTATTATATTAATATTTCCCTACGATTCAACTAGATTAATCATAAATCTAAAGATGTGGGGAAATGACATCACGCGCACCTGTTTTTATACAACCAATACACAAACATGGCCGCGCTTACTGATTTGAAGAAATCGGTGATTTAGCGATTTAAATTTTATTATCATTCGTTTAATATTATTATTTGGCGGCAGAAAATTTGCAGATTTATTATTTATAGTATTCTTTTTCTGAAATCAAGTTTTTATTCTAACCTTGTCTTTCCCTTTAATCATTTCATCACGAAATCACGAATTTTTCTTTTTAACATATTGATATTTAATGAATTATAAATTTGATTATTTGATAAAATCATCACTGGATGCGGTGTTATACACCTATTCCCACACTTCTATCAGTTGTGACTCAATGTAATCAAAAGTTACTAAATTTACACTCTCTAAAGAAATATAAAATGTTTCAAATTTTAAATGAAATATTGTTACAAAAATTGGTACTAGGTCTTTTGATATTTCAGTTGTATTAATTCATGTAATTCGTGTTTTATTCAAATACACAATACTGTGATACTTAGATTTGTTTCAAGGTGGTTTTTATTTCATCACAATTAAAGGTCTGTGGCCAAGAATAGGCATGTATTTCTGTTTACAAATTGATACAAGAGCTTTGTTCATTCTTTAGGATCATGTCAGTTTTTAGCGTTATAGCCATATTATTTATTGTCAGAATGCATTAAAAAATCTTAAAATTCATACAAAATAAAATATCAGTACACAAATTAGAAAACAGATCTTTCATCTTATTTATTATGAACTATGACTGTTCTTGAATTGATATAGGTTTTTTGGTGTGTTTTTTCGGAAGTTGTTATAAATTTTTAAATCCTTTCATTGATTTTTCAGTAGCTATGCTTATACATAAAATAAATTAAAATAGTATCACTAAACTGGTTTAAAGAACTTCATATTGATTTGAATATTTATTTAAGCTTTTTTGTTGTTTTTTTAAAAGTGAACGTAATGTGAAATTATATTATCATATATATCAAAGGTAATAAATTTACGTAGGGGCATATATTACACAAATTGTTTACATTTTGTAATTTGTCCTTTTTTTTTCTTTTTTTTACTATTTGTTTCATGGCATATTTTTGTTCTATTGTTATTCACATTGTTTTTCTTGTAATAAATTTGGAAGCCATATATTTACATAAATCCACAATGTTTATTGTGGCACAAATTGTAAAACTGTCCTTATTGTTGATGCTATCAGTTACATCAATTGACATATGAGCCGCGTCATGACAAGTCCAATATAGCACATTTGCGACCAGCATGGATCCAGACCAACCTGGGCATCCGCGCAGTCTGATCAGGATCCATGCTGTTCGCTTACAAACCCTATAACAAGTAGAGAAACTGATAGTGAACAGCATTGATCCTGATCAGGCTGTGTGGATGCGCAGGCTGGTCTGGATCCATGCTTGTTGCAAACGCACTATGTTGGTTTTGTCATGATGCGGCTCAGATGTTGTTTCATTCTTTAATGAATTTCGAAGCAAATTAATTGATATAATGCTGGAAGTACATTATTACACAAATTGTTTATTGTATCTTTTGTTTATTCTATTTGTTATAATACAATGTAAATGATGATCTTTGTTTCATTGATGTATTATAGTATACCTTCTTTGCTTATGTTATAATTTTCAAAGTCCAATATTTACATAAAACTATATTATTACATAAATTGTCAATGTATCTTTTATTTCACATTACATGGCAATCCAGTTTGATTTTGTGATGTATCAAGCTAAGGTACATCGTTACAGAAATCGTTGACTTACCTTTTGTTTGTACTATTTGTTACAATGTGATGTTTTTGTTCTATTGATATTTACCTAGTGTGAAGCTTTGTTGTGGATATAGTTAGCCTTAGCCAGTAAATTTTATCATTTGTTTTGTTATTCATTGTACAGTAGAATACTACTTTACATTTGTTGAAATAAAGCATCGTTTGAAACTTTTAGTATTTTATTCTTTGTTTTTTTGTTATACAATGCTCCCTGTAACATACAGGGATTATACATACATTGGATTTGCATAAATTGTTTGTTTATCAAAAAAGGCCACAACTTATCAAGTTATGTGATGGAAAGTAAGTATTATCAAAGTGTAAAAAGGATAACAAAAAGGCCATGCATGTTAGGTCCACCTAAAACTATAGAAAACACAACAATTTCAACGCAGATGTAGGTAATAGGGATCATAGGGGTCAAATTCAGAGTCACCCAAGGTGTAATTTCTGTATCCTCCCTATAGTGTAATGTACAAATGTCCAAATTTGGGAGACAGCATAGAATAATGACTCGATGCTAAATAGTTATCTATTCGGAATACCAAGCCGATTGATCATAGTCATACTGGAGATAAAAGTAGTTCTAACACATTACTTCAGACTTTATCAAAAGGTGATGGTGTTACCTCTCTGTAATTAATAACGAATGTACGAGAGGTATTTTTGAATTACTTGCAATGGGAGGGCGTTTTAATAAATACACGCATGTACCCAGAAAGTCATGCCTGTGAAAAATTATTAGTAGAGCGCTTCAAAATATTTACCATACTCTTCCACTCCGAATCCATTCCGAAAAAAAAAAAAACATTTGTGAACTGTTTTTTGGGGTACAGCACTAAGGGGTTTTTAACCGGCCACCACGAAGGCAAGATTTGATGTATGGATTTAACCAAAACTTACAAGGAGAGAGGTCAGGACAATAAGGGGGAATTAAGTAACAAAACCTAAATTCTCTTCTCTAAATAAGCATGAACCAAGGCTGGCCGGTGCGCAGGTGCATTATCATGGAGTAGTTTGAACCTGCGCACCCGTACCTTGAGGTTCTTTGTAGTGCAGTGATTAACTACAGCAGTGAGGACATGGTCACGCTAAAATGTTCCAGTAACATTACCCCATCAGGCGCAGCGAAACGGGCCACTACTCCACCACTGTCCAAAAAAAGAGCGTACATAAAACTTTTAAACGCACCTGCTACATCGAGCAACAACTGGGCGATCGCTGTTTTCACCTCCTGAGTTTATTGTCGGGGTCAAAAAAAAAATCGACGTTTCATCCCCTGTGACAATTTCTCTCCGGCGTCTAGGGTCTCGATCTTTGAACCTAGTCAATAAGGCTGGGGCTTTTTCAATCCACTCCCTTTTCCGGTCTCTTAAATTACAATGCAACCAACAATGTTTACAACCAGTATGCAAAACCACATTTACTTAGATAACCTGCTAATATTTTGTTACACGTGCAAATCACGCGAAAGTAGACTGTGATTGTTTTGAAATATGCATTTGATATATGTGGGAAGTTGTTATAAATTTTAAAGTCCTTATGCTTTAGTATATCACCACAAAAATTAACACAACACAGTTTTGTATTCTAATTTTTTGTTATGGACATCTTGTTCTGTTGTCAAACCTGGCTTAATGCTGAAAACACTTCATACTGGATCTTTTGTTTTTTACTTTTGGTACAATTTAAGATATACATATTATGTTGTATTGGTAGTAATACAGATCAATTATTATTGAAACCTGGTCTTTTGTTTTCATCATTTGTTACAATTTTGTGTTTGTACAACATGTATGATCATGGAATGAATGAAAATCAATAACAAAGTATAATATTACACACATAAAGAGAATCATCGGTAACTGTGTGTAGCTGTAACAAGTATTGAATGTCCACAGATCAGTTGTTTATTACAACATGGCTGTAACGTATTGAATTTATTAAGAACTGTATACAACAATAATGTGATGATGCTCCAAAGACATTAAAACGTTACAAAGATTGTTCATTTCCAGGAACGTATTTATTTGGCTTGTATATGATCGACTACATTAACCCTACAATAGTTACAAAACTCATTACCTTAGCATGTTTCTTGTGAAACTGAAGGCAATGGTACAGATAAAATACTTAACAACCTGCACAGGAACAATGCGGTGACTGAACTGTGCTTTAAAGTGGTTAACGGCCGTAAACCGACTATCACTAACACCTCTGCATATGAATAGAGGATATTTGTTTGTTTGTGTGTAAGATGAAATTTTATTTCATCGAGTGGGCTTTAAAAACAGTATTCTCACGAGTGGCGTAGCCACGAGTGAGAATACTGTTTTTAAAGTTCACGAGATGAAATAAAATTACATCTTACACAACAAACAGACAAATTTTCTTTTTATTTTATGCTTAAAAACAAGTTAAAACGAAATTTCCATAATTTTAACGTTAATATTAAAATCTGTTTCCCCCATTGAGAGCCCCATTTAGACGGAATTTCTCATTTAAAACAAGAAGTCTTGAGCTGAAAAAAAAGTCCGCCAATCAAGGTTAAATGACGGTGATATTTATTCATTTTATCAAAAAATATGAATGATCGCTTGTTTTAATAATAAAAAGAAACAAATCCTGTAGGAGAAAAAGTCCAACCATCCATCCATATTTCTGTTACTTACTGCGAATTTATATTAGACCTGGCTTTGTAAAATGTAAGCGGCAGCCATTTTTTAAAGTTGTGTATTTCATGGGAGGAAAATAATTGTGTAAGATTCAGAAGGATATGTTTAGGATTTGTTAGTCATACACCTTTTTAAAAGAAAGAAAACTTATTTGAGGATTGTAACAGACAAAAAATAACTGTTGACAGAAGTGAAAACATTCAGAAAAGGAGCTAGGAAATTGGAAAACTTGGAAGCTTGCTAAGGAACGCTGGGTATTTTTACTTATTTTACGAGTGATGGCTGTCAATGCTTTTCAATTTTTCATAAAGCATACGGCAGTTATTGCTCGTAGGATACTTTAATATGCCCAAATGTCATCAAGAGCAGTTTTGTATGGGGAAGGAATGTATTTTTCAGACTGTAAAAACGAAACAAAAACAAAAAATTAGAGACGAAATTTTGTGATTGGAATTTGAAGGAAAAGAAGTAAGTTTTCTCTCTTTACTACTTTTGACATTTAAGTTATTTATCTATTTCAGCTTTGCTATTTCTTTAAATAGCCTGACATTGTCAGAATTGTCAGTAAAAATAAAATTGAGGTACTACATGGGGAAAATCTTTAAAAAGTAGTTTCGTCATTGAAAAAAGTGAAATTATATTTTGATAATTTTCACTGTGAAATTATCAAATATAATTTTCACGGTTAAATCAGTAATCCACTGAAAAGCATAAAATAAAAGTATCTCTTATCTAGTTTGCCTAGTTTGGTATTTGAATAAAAACATGTTCTGGACATTGGAATGTATAAATTTAGTTCTCTTCTCTAATTTAAAAGTTATTTGATTACATAAAACACATTTTCAATCCGGTGGACATTGTCCAGTCTATGTGATGCTCCCTCTTTACTTTTAAGAAATGTAACATTCTAGTGAGAAATTATTGAAAACAACGTTGTTCAATGTACTAATAACTATTTCTAATTCTACGGGGTAAAGCTCATTTAAGTCTGCTCTTATATTTGGCGCCCGCGCCGAAGCGCGACGCCCTTATGGAATGAGAAAGGGCGATTGCGACTTCTCGAGGCTTTTCGTCGGCCATAATAGCCGAACATTCCGATTGGTATGAGTGTTTGATTAGCAAAAATGAAATGTCGCGATATTTAAAATGAATAGCGAACTGGATAATTTCGCAATGTAAACATATTCAAATGAAATTATCTTATCCGTCAATTAATCGCGCTGTTCGGTATTTTTATTAATCATTTTGTAGTACACAGTGGGGTATTATAATTTATTATTGCTTTACCTATAAATAGAATGACCTGAACATTGTGAAAGTCATAAGTAGTTTTAGTTTACCGAAACGGTCATTCGTGTCGGAACAAACTGGAGAATTTTGCAGGAAATGAAATGCAAACATATTAAAACAATTAATTGCAATCTTTAAGTAGGCAATTTTTACGAATTGTTTTATATACAGTATCGAACGCGCGTGGCAAAATGTAGAACGTTTGCGAATGGTAGATTCTCGTGTTTTCCCGATAAAACAACCTTTGAGGTTAAATGGAGTCAGGTTAAATGAGATAAAAGTTGTCGTGGCTATAAATAGTATCAAGACAATCGGCGTAGCCTGGCAGTGTTTGGAGAGGATGATCTATATAAAAATTAATTTACAGGTTATCACAAGCATAGAGTCTTCTCTGTATCGTGTTTACATGTTTATTATCATTATATTTTACATTCGTTAACTTTTTAAATTAGATCTATGTACATCTATATATATATAATATATATATATATATATATATATATATATATATATATATATATATATATATATATATATATATATATATATATAATATATATATATATATATATATATATATATATATATATATATATATATATATATTTATATAATGAGTTGATCACGAAAATTTAGGGTGTTTCTATCACATTTTGTTCGTATTTCGTTGTAACGTTACAACAATGATTATAATATAAATCCGATTATAAAGTAATTTCCGCAAGCGGCAAGGACACGATCAGATAGCATGCGTCTGGAGTACAAATCTCGTGCACACTACTTAATTATCACGCGCACATGTCTTAGTAACTCGTGTCCACGACATAATTAACTCGTTCCCACGACTTAGAACCTCGTGGCAAAGATATAGGATCTCCTGCCCACGACTTATTTACCTCATGCGCACGATTTAGTAGTTAGGGCCACGAAAATAGTAAGTCGGCGCACCACTTTAATTTATCTTGGGGCACGATTTAATTTTTTCCTCGGGGCCCCAGGGACTTTAGAAATTTTCCCTGTGCAAGCCCTTATTTACCCGGTCGTGCGCACAAACCTTAAAAACTCGTGGCCGAGACATAGTATTTCCTGCCCACGACTTATTTACCTCGTGCGCACGACTTAGAAACTCGTGGCCAAGACATATTATCTCCTGCCCACGACTTATTTACCTCATGCGCACGATTTAGTAATTCGTGGCCACGACATAGTAACTCGTGCTCACCAAATTATTCACCTCGTGCGCGCGACTTAGAAACTCGTTTCTCCTGCCCACGACTTATTTACCTCGTGTGCACGACTTAGAAACTCGTGGCCAAGAAATATTATCCCCTGCCAACTACTTATTTACCTCGTGCGCACGACTTAGTAACTCGTGGCCACGACATAGTAACTCGTGCGCACCACATAATTGTCTCGTGCGCACGACTTAGTTTCTCGTGGCCACGATATAGTATTTTAGATAAATAAAAACACGCATGCCACCCCTGTGCCGCCGTAATTGGCTGTTCAAACATTTTTTCCTTCATTTTCGCAAGCCAAAAACTGCAAATTAAAGGTATAAGCAGTTCATAATACATGCATACATTTAGTTCTGACATTTAATAAATCAGTATTTCTTTTAGGTGATACCGAGTTTCGAGTATTGTTCATTTGATTTGTTATTTCCATAACAATTAATATGATTATATTGTTATATTTCAATATCTTGGGTTAAAGTAACGTAATAGCTGGCTTCTTTCCAGTCTTACCACTAATGAGTCAGAACATGTTGGGGGGGGGGAGGGGTTGCGCCCCCAGGCATTTAGCGTGAGGTTCAATCATTAACAGCAAGAATTTCATAAATTTCAGGTAACAATTTTTTTTCTAAATCTGCACTTTTCTCCCTATGAAAACCCAAACTCGCGGTATGCGTTGACCATGGTCGTAACAAAATTATATATATAAGTTTTAAAAAAAGTAGAAATGTCAAAGAATATATACAGGGCAAGAAAAAAAGCACAAAAGTGAATTTTAAATGACTTTATTGTGGAATTATTAATATAGAAATATTAACGTAACATGCAAACTCTACTTTATGACATTTCGTAACAGTTTCTATTGTTTGCGGCAAAAACATGTGTTTTCGTAACCAAATAGTCTATTTAAACGGGTTAATTTAGAAAAATTGTTGCACTGTCGAGTAAGATTTTATCGTTTTCTTCTTTACTCGTATCTTTAACCCGACGACGACGTTCTGTAAAACCGATACATGATGGGGTCCCTGCAATGCTATATTGGCTAGAAATACACCTTTTTGCAAATAGGTAATACATTTTCTTATAGAATCATCCACCGTCGACAACCGCCCCTTGCAATCATTATTCCTCACTCTTTATCTCAGGAAACCCTGACATGATTTAGACATAAGGTTGGATATATGTACTTAAATAATTTAAAACCTAAGTGAGACACCTCTATAGAACCACGAACCTTCCATCAGCTACCGAAATAGTAGACTGTATCAGTGAGATTCATGTCCAAAATGGTGAAGGCCAAGACATTTGAAGTCAGAAATATAAGTGAGGCCCGGTAATAAAAGATAATACAGGTCCATCGTATTTTTCAACTTTTAACATAATTTGTGGTAATGTCATCACTTTATATAGAACCTGGCACCATGGTTTTCACTTTAGCAATATTATGTCGATTTTGGTCTGCATCCCTTCACATGAGCTAAAATATTTCAAGAAAACAAAACTTGAGTAAAAAGTACTTACTATAGCATGCATAGTTTCTAAGAAAGTAAAAAGATTCAAGATTAAAGTAATGATTTCTATGACATTATGAGCGATTTATAATCGATTTTGCAGTATTTTCCCCATATTTCTCCCGCTTTTCTAGCGCAGTAAGGTCTATTTTTTTCATATTTTGACCTCGTTTCAAAAATGGCAATTAACATGTGCTGTTTCTGCTGTTTGAAATGTAAAAATTATCTTTGTTCACTTCACAATATTTTACTTTTTAATACATTTTCAAAATATTTATAAAAAATTAACATGAATTTGGATGCGTGCTGCTTTAATATATCCTTAAACACAAAAAAATGCATTGCGCAATCGAGCAAATCAATTCAAGGGAGTTAACTTTGAAAATTGTATGCGCACCGGTCTCAAATATCGGTCAGTAAGACCGGTGTACACAATCACATGTTTGCTTTATTTATTGAGCGTTTATTCAACCAGTCGTGAACCTTTTTTACGAATATATGATAGCTCAGTGATTTTAAACCAGGATGTAAGCGTTTAACATGCATTAATGTAAATCGACTGTTGTCAAAAAGCGTATTTTTCGGTGACCTAAATATTTGTTTCGGATAGCGTCATTAACATATTTCCACTAACCTAACTGATGGATCCAATAATCGCGCGTCATAAATTATTACTAATAACAATTAAAGACGAGTTTGACACTGAAAGTATCGAATATGCTAGTTTTATAGAACACTTTAAAGGATACGTTCCTCGTGGTCAGCTTGCTGCAAAGAAGGATTTACTAGGTATATTTGATGCATTGGCGTCAAGAGGGCATTTGAGACCGGGGAAATATGATGTTTTAAAAAAGATCAGTGAGGATAGCAGCAACAATAACATAACTAAACTGATTGAAAAAGCAGAAGAAGATATAAGCCTACTTCGTAAAAGTTCAGGTAACTTTATACATGCATTTTTTCTAAAGCGAACAAATTCATGGAAAATAGTAAAACAATTGTACTTGTAGTAAATATACATGACATGAAGCAAGGTTAACTATAGCTTAAGGTCTTCAGTGTACCCGTTTATATACTATGACATTTTACGCCGCATCAGATCAAAACATCAAAACAAAAATTTTAAACAGCGGCTCATAACGTTTTGGAAGCCAGAACTAGGTTAACTATATACAAACATGTTTATCAGTGAGTCAGACGATAGATATCACGCCACTCAAGTACACCGGAATTTATCAAGACACTTGCTTCTATTTAACATAAATACGCTCGAAAAAACATATTAAATTATGTGACCTTGTACGTCGTCTCATTGGGGCTCTATTTCATAGTACTAAAATGCTTAAAATATAAACACGTTGCAACTCGTAGTAGAATAAATTACAGTCTCGCTTATATGGAGGCTATTCGTTGCCAAAATCCAGCCTTGTTGATCTTAGTTAAACAGTTTGTTTACGGACAAAATACAATTGTATTTCTTTGTATGTAAACTCCAATGATGCAATCTTGCATTGAGTTTGCCGATTAAACATTTTAAACATGAATTTCAACAAAATACATTAATTTTGTTAAACGACAAAACATTAACTGTTTTGCTGATAGTAGCAAAACCAAGTGTTCATCTTAACATGCGGAATACTCATTGTTCGTGTATACGCCGACAAAATAGAAGTTACTTTCTTAGCTTTACATTGTCGACCCATCATGATTCGGATCAGCATAATCCAGTTTACACGTTTTTCAAAAGGACATAAAATAAGCTCCGCCCATTTTCCCGCCCTCTACATCATCGTAAATAAACGTAATTACCCGCTCATTTTCGGTATTTACCGTCGGCGACAAGAAGGAAACAAGAACACGCACCGCGGCAGCGGCGTAGTTTCCGTTTACCACACCTTTTAGGTTTTTAGTTATACACCAAACATAAATCATCAAAACTTGCTGCTTGCATGATTGCCATTCTATGTCTTTATACAATCAACATCAGCGGACTTTAAAGGATTATAGGCATATAAGTTTTAAAACGTTGTAGATACCACATTTCTTAGATAAAAAAAAACTAAAAAAAATAATAATAAAACTCACAAGGTTACTTACTGCCTGAGGTAAATATTTTTCAAGGAAGAAAAGACTATTGATAAGACTATATTCAACGCAAAATAAATTTTACTGTGGGATTCCAGTTTGCATAGGAATGAGTACCATTTACAGTTAAGCTGGTACTTTACCACTTTCATATTTTCAAGTCAACATCTGATAGAGATTTTGATACAACTAAATACTGATACAGACCAAATTCTGGCTGTTGTCTTTCCTAGTAGTAGCATTTATACTATTACATTAGTAACCTTAATTCTAGCAAGAAAAAACTTTTAACAATAGTAAAATTAAAACCAAAGTTGTATGTACCCTTTCTTACATAACTTTATTTTTACCATACTGTATAGATATATTTTCCATTTTTCCATTTTGTTTTTAGCTCACCTGAACACGAAGTGGTCAATGTGAGGTATTATAATATAGTGATGGGGCTATGTCCGTCGTCCGTCGTAGTGCATTGTGCGTCGTTCGTCGTCAACAATTGGGTTGTTAACAGTCTAGCAGTCACAGTTTGTATTTGATCATTGTCAAACTTTGTCAGAATGTTTGTCTCAATGAAATACAGATCGAGTTGGAAGATGGGTTATCTCCGGTCAAAAACTAGGTCACAGGAGCTAAAAATAGAAAAAGCTTGTTATCACTCTAGTGGCTGCAGTTTTGATCAAAATATTCATGAAATTTGTCAGGAAGGTTGTTGTTATGATTTCAAAGTCAAGTTCAAAGATGGGTCATCTCCGGTCAAAAACTAGGTCACAGAAGCTAAAAATAGAAAAAGCTTGTTTAAACTTTAGTGGCTGCAGTTTTGATCGAAATATTCGTGAAATTTGTCAGGAAGGTTGTTTTGATGATTTCTAGGTCAAGTTCGAAGAGTGGTTATCTCCGGTCAAAATCTAGGTCACAGAAGCTAAAATAGAAAAAGCTTGTTAACACTCTAGTGGCTGCAGTTTTGATCCCAATATTCTGGAAATTTGTCAGGAAGGTTGTTTTGATGATTTCTAGGTCAAGTTCGAAGATTGATTATCTCCGATAAAAAAACTAGGTCACAGGAGCTAAAATAGAAAAAGCTTGGTGACACTCTAGTGGCTGCAGTTTTGATCCCAATATTCTGGAAATTTATCAGGAAGGTTGTTTTGATGATTTCTAGGTCAAGTTCGAAGATGGGTCATCTACGGTCAAAAAATAGGTCACATGAGCTAAAAAAAGAAAAAGCTTGTTAACACTCTAGTGGCTGCAGTTTTGGTCCAAATATTCTTGAAATTTATCAGGAAGGTTGTTTTGATAATTTCTAGGTCAAGTTCGAAGATGGGTCATCAACGGTCAAAAATTAGGTCACAGGAGCTAAAAATAGAAAAAGCTTGTTAACACTTCAGTGGCTGCAGTTTCGATCAAGATATTCTGGAATTTTGTCAGGAAGGTTGTTTTGATGATTTCTAGGTCAAGTTTCAAGATGGATCATCTCCGGTCAAAAACTAGGTCACAGGAGCTAAAAATAGAAAAAAGCTTGTTAACACTCTAGTGGCTGCAGTTTTGATACAAATATTCTAGAAATTTGTCACGAAGGTTGTTCTGATGATTTCTAGGTCAAGTTCGAAGATGGATCATCTACGGGCAAAAACTAGGTCACAGGAGCTAAAAATAGAAAATGCTTGTTAACACTCTAGTGGCTGCAGTTTTGATACAAATATTCTGGAAATTTGTCAGGAAGGTCGTTTTGATGATTTCTAGGTCAAATTCGAAGATGGATCATCTCCGGTCAAAAACTAGGTCACAGAAGATAAAAATAAAAAGATCTTTTTACACTCTAGTGGCTGCAGTTTTGATCCAAATATCCTGGAAATTTGTCAGGAAGGTTGTTTTGATGATTTCTAGGTCAGGTTTTAATATGGGTCGTCCCTAGTCAAAAAATAGGTCACATTGTCCTAATATGGAAAACCCTTTTAACACACATTTTTGACTCAATCGTCATCAAACTTGGCCAGGATGCTTGTCTAAGACATTGCTTGGATGCGGTTGATGGGTCAGGGGAGCGATCCAGGGCCATCCTGGCCCTCTTGTTTAATAATAATATTTAAAGTGACATAATGCACATATTTTCATAGTCAAGATGAGCTGAATTGACTTTTTATTTCAAAAGATTGACTGTTAAAATGGTGTTTGACCAACAGTTCATTTTGGAAAATTTTACAGATAATATCTACTTAAAATATAAAAAAAACTGCCCCACTCTTTTTATAAACTAATCGTTTCAGATTAAAAGGAATAATGTCAATATAAAAACTTATTTTGAATTTCACCTGTTCACTCACTGAATACCTTGATTGGCATAATGTCACTTAAATGAGTCCAAAGGTATGTATGTTGATTATCAAATTATGTATACCTTGTTTATTTTATCTCTAAGAAAACCATCACTTACAAAACTTAATAAATAGTCTTTGTAGTATTTCATGTACATAAAAATAATTCTCTGCTTTTGATCAGATAGACACCAGCTATTGACAGCATGTATACACAGATTTAGAGCTGTCACTTATTCAGAACAGTGCATAAAAGAAGACCTTAACCTACGCCAGCTTACATATATTTAATAATAAAAGGCTATATCACATCCTTTGACTCAAAATACCATCCCAATGGAGGTAAACAGAGATGCTAGGATACACTGAATATTTATTTCAACATTAAAATGGGACAAATTCACAAGTTTTTGGTACTATTTGCTGAAGCGTACAAGTACTACTGTGTATCGTTTGAAGGCACACAAACCCTATTGCTGACTACAAGTAGTGGTGTGTGTCATTATATAAGGGAAACAGTCCCTGATGTTAATTCACTAACTTTAGTTTTTGCATGTATAATTATGCTCATTATCAGTATAAACGTTGTTGCATTGTTACATTATACATTTATCTTAACCAATTTTGCATTACTTGAATATCCTGTACTAGAATACGTTTTAACAAAATTAGAGGATGTTCAAAGTCAACTGTAATGTAGTTGATGTATGTGAACATTATAACAGTTTCTATATACTAGTACATGTAATTTGAACTATTTTTATACCAGTAAGAGTTACCTCTCTTTATATTATTCTTTCGTAATAATTGGCTCCGCCTAATAATATTCGTCTATTTCCGTGATAATTCCATATATGGAAGTTGCAAAATCGTTTACAAATGTTAATCGCGTTAGAATGTAAAAGGAAAGTGTGGTGTTGTCAACCTGAGTGTGTCAAGTTTATGCAGCTACATTCTCAACGTCATGATGCATAGCATTTAACGTATTGTGTACGTTCTGTCGTTTACATTTCTACGTGTCGCAAATTTGAAGTTATACATTTATAAATACAGTTTGCAATTAATCTAAGTTGCATGTTTACAGCTTCCATTTTTTAAATCGAGATATACCAGTGCAGTATGTAACTCGGATCGACAATTAGATTTTTACTTATCTGTTTAGTGGAACCAAAGTATGCATTGTCAAGTTTCAAAGGCTGGATTTTTGGCAACGAATAGCCTCCTTACACTTAAATTATAAACACGTTGCAACTCGTAGTAGAATCTACAATTAGTTAGACTATTTATGAGCTTGTTTAACCAATAAAAGTTTAATCTTTTTTACACATATTCATTTATAATGGATCCCCGGATTGTGCAATGAAAGGGTTTGAAATCTCTCAAGAATGCCCTTCCTGGAACTAACAAGAACCAGTGTATTATGGGGAAAATTAACAATAGTTATGTAAAATTCATTTTTCATTACTCATTTCTCATATATTATAGATAATAATGGTCAGCAGGGCTCAAGCACCGGACCACCTAGGTCAAGACCGACAGGACGAGATGCTACAAACGGTACGGTATAAGACATTCATGCTGTCATTAGTATGCTTAATCATTAAAGTTTAATTTAGCACCTAAAACACACTTTTTTACGATGAAAATTACCATTTTTGGCGAGAGTTTTTTCACACAGTACAATCAAATGGGCAGACAGCAGTTCAAGCGTCGACAGCTGTAATACTATATACAGGTCGGCGAAGAAAACACAATTGACGGACGATAAGTATTCATCTATATTTAACATATCCAACTGTGTTCGAGTTAATCAATGTTATGGGTTTATAGTCAACATCCAATGAAGCATGCTAACTAATTTCTGGCCCTGTGCAAGCTTTACTTCACGTGAATTTTGACTGAAAATAACCACACTATCCGATGAAATGCGGCATTTTTATTTTTAAGTCACAAAAACTTACATTTTCTCATTATAATAAATCCTGTTATCATACGTGTCGTAAACGTAAACATTTCGTCATTAAATATTCCAAACCATACCGTTAAAAATGCCTTTCTCTTAAAGTTATAAGGTATTTAAGTTCGAGTGTCATCAAAATTTAAGTAACGTCATCAGCCGTTCGCCTCTTTTTAATGATAAAATTGACAACCATTCATCACCAGGAATGAATAACGCTGAAAGCCGTTCAAGGGAACAATTTTCAGCGCTTTTGTGCTACAGTAACTAGGAAAGATTGTTCATTTAAAATATTAATCTATTCATGATAATTTCTAATAGACCTCATGCTTACGAAATCCATCTAATCTTCAATAATTTCTAAATTTTCCACCATAATAAAATATTTATTTTACAGCTTCAAGTATGATTATAAGTTAGTAAGTTAATTAGTCATTAAGTAAGTAAGTTAATTAGTTAGTTCAGTCTTATAAATGAAGGCATCCATTAATTGTTATTATAAATAATGGCATACAGAAGACATGTTCCATGCAATGAATGGCTGTGTAACCCGAGATGTCTTGTTTGTGCGTGTGGACATGTCCGCTATATGCCATTATTTATAATAGCACTTGATGGATGCCTTCATTTTTAAGACTGAATATTTGAATTAAGCGTTAAAGTTGCCTTTACCTAATTTGAATTAAACATTTCAGAAACATATTTATAGATCTTGCTACCTTTTTCATATTGAAATACAGTGCGGTAAATGGAGATAAAAGGTCTCTCAGCTAAGATACAACAAATAAAAGCCCGTCAAGAGAACTCAGGAACACACTAACTAACCAACCAACCAACCAACCAACCAACCAACTAACTAACTAACTAACTAACTAACTAACTAATTAACTTACTTACTAACTAACTAACTAACTAACTAACTAATAATCATACTTAAATTGATTTACATACTGTGAAATAAATATTTTATTATGGTGGAAAATATAGAAATTATTGAAGAGTAGATGTATTTCGTAAGCATTAGGTCAATTAGAAAGTATCATGAATAAAGTAACATATTAAATGAACAAAGATGTTTTACTCTTTCTTAGTTACTGTAGAACAAAAGCGCTGAAAATTGTTCCCTTGAATGGCTTTCAGCGCAATTCATTCTAGGTGATGAATGGTTGTCGATGTTGATTTACTCGAGCACAGTTGGATATGTTAAATTTAGATGAATACTTACCGTCCGTCAATCGTGTTTTCTGCGCCGACATGTATATAGTGATACAGCTGTCGACGCTTGAACTGCTGTCTGCCCATTTGATTGTACGGTGTGTTTTTGCAGTATGTACACTAGTTTTCCGACGAACTCCGTAACAGTTATCACAAGAACTCCTTGACAAATTATCATTAGAACTTCATACCTCGTTTAACACTTCCTCCCCCGGGTTTTTTTTTAGCAAAATCGTTTGTTCATAAACAAAGGTTTTAGTTGTCAGTTTAAAGTAATGGATATACACATGTACAATGACAAAATACATTTGTTTATGGTCCGATGTTTTTTGGTAGAGTAATGCCCTTTGATGAAATTTTCAGTTTCCGTTCATTATCTCCCCAACAGTATTACACATTTGCCTAAAATTTGACATTTAAATACGTCAAAGGAATGCACAGGTCAAGTTCGAATTTGGTTATGGTTCGATGATTTTTGGCAGAGTAATGCCCCTTTCACCTTGAAAATAATATGAAATTTTCAGTTTCCGTTCATTATCTCCCCAATGTTATTACACCTTCAACTCAAACTTGACATATGGATACGTCAAAGGAATGCGCAGGTCAAGTTTGAATTTGGTCATGGTTCGATGATTTTTGGCAGTGTTATGCCCCTTTCACTTTAAAAATAATATGAAATTTTCAGTATCCGTTCATTATCTCCCCAAGGGCATTACACATGCAGCTCAAATTTGACACATTGATATGCCAAAGGAATGCGCTGGTCAAGTTCGAATTTGGTCATATTTCGATGATTTTTGGCAGTTATGCCCCTTTCACTTTGAAGAAAAAAAGAAATTTTCAGTATCCGTTCATTTTCTCCCCAACGGTATTACACATTCAACTTAAATTTGACATATGGATACGTCAAACGTATGCGCAGGTCGAGTTTGTTTGGTCATAGTTCGATGATTTTAATGCCCCTTTCACTTTGAAAATAATATGAAATTTTCAGTTTCCGTTCATTTTCTCTCAAACAGGTGTACATATTCAACTCAAATTTAAAATATGGATATGCCATAAGAATACACTGGTCAACTTCGAATTTGGTCATCGTTTGATGATAGCTGACAGAGTTATCCCTCTTGAACTTTGAAAAAAAAATCAGAAATTTTTAGTTTCCGTTCATCATGTTCATTATCTCCTCATTGGTTATACACATTAAACATTAATTTGACCTATTGATATATCTTAGGAATAAACAGTTCAAGTTTGAATTTGGTCGTGGTTCAATGATTTTGGACAAAGTCATCTCTCTTGAACGTTGGAAAATTTTTGAATTTTCAGTTTCAGCACTCATATTTTTTGTGGAAGTGTAAAACTATGTAGTCATTATCTCGGCTTCAAATATGCAATATGCAATTTTCAAAAGGTTAACACCGAATACTGTCAGTGCCTTTGTTAGCTCACCAGAGCCGAAGGCTCAGGGTGAGCTATTAGTATCAAAGAGGGATGCTCCGGCGTCCGTCGTCAGTTGTCATGCGTCAACAATCGTCTTTGAAACTACTAAGCAGATTTACTTCAAATTTGGTCTATAGCACCCTAGTGACAGTCACATTTGAATTTGCTCATGTCATTCCAATTGACCCCCTTTTTGGGGTCAGCAGAGCTAAAAATAGAAAAACCTTTAAACTTCTTCTTCTACAGAACTAATGGATGGATGATCACCAACTTTTGTCTGTAGCATTCTTGGGTAGTCCTTTATCAAGTTTGCTCATATTAATTTGATTGGCTCCTTTTAGGGGTCTCTAGGGCTAAAAATAGAAAAACCTTTAAACATATTCTTCTACAGAACTAATGGATGGATGATCACCAAACTTTGTCTGTAGCATTCTTGGGTAGTCTTTTATTAAGTTTGCTCATATGAATTTGATTGGCTCCTTTTAGGGGCTGCAAAAACTAAAAATAGAAAAACCTTTAAGCATCTATTTCTAGAGAACTAATTGATGGATGACCACCAAACTTTGTCTGTAGCATTTTTGGGTGGTCTGTTATCAAGTTTGCTAATATATTTTTGATTGGCTCCTTTTAAGGGTCTCTTGAGCTAAACATAGAAAAACATTTAAACTCTTCTCCTACAGAGCTAATTGATGGATGATCACCAAACTTTGTCTCTAGCATTCTTGGGAAGTGTTTTATTAAGTTTGCTCATATTATTTTGATTGGCCCCTTTTAGGGGTCTCTAGGGCATAAAATAGCAAAACCTTTAACATCTTTTCCTACAGAACTAATTGATGGATGATCACCAAACTTTGTCTGTAGCATTCATGGGTAGTGTTTTATCAAGTTTGCTCATATTAATTTGATTGGCCCTTTTTGGGGGCCACAAAAGCTAAAAAAAGAAATACCTGTAAATTTCTATTTCTACAGAACTAATTGATGGATGATTGTCTGTAGCATTCTCATGTAGTCTTTTATCAAGTTTGCTAATATTATAATGATTGGCCCCATTTAGCGGCCGCAAAAGCTAAAAATAGAAAAAACCTTTAAATGTCTTTTTCTAGAGAACTAATGGATGGATGATCACCAATTCTAGAGAACTAATGGATGGATGATCACCAAACTTTGTGTGAAGCATTGATGAGTAGACTTTTAACAAGTTTGCTCATATTATTTTGATTGGCCCCTTTTAGGGGCCGCTAAAATTTAAAATAGATATACATTTAAACGTCTATTGATACAGAACTAATTGATGGATGATCTCCAAACTTTGTCTGTAGCAGGATGATCTCCAAACTTTGTCTGTAGCATTCTTATGTAGTCTTTTGTTAAGTTTGCTCATATTAATTTGATTAGCCCCTTTTAAGTGCCGCTAAAATTAAATATAGAAATACGTTCAAACACCTTCCCCAACAGAACTTATTAATGGACGATCACCAAACTTTGTAGCATTTTGGTTATCTTTCATCAAGTTTGCTCTTTTTAATTTAATTGACCCCTTTAAGGGGACGCTAAAGCTAAAAATAGAAAAATCTTTAAACATCTTCTACATCAGAACCAATAGACATACCAACACTAAAAAGCAGTTGTTTCTCATGTGAGCGACTCAGGGCCATCATGGCCCTCTTGTATAAAAATGGCTTGTATTTACAAACAAAAGTTTAAAGGGCATTGAACTTAAAATGAAAAAGAAATAGTTTGTGCAAACAAATTTCAAATTTGGAACTAAATATTGTAACATCTGAAATTTTGGCCGCATGCGGGGACATCTATGGTGTGACGACACATTTCTAGTTAGAAAATGTTTTTTTTTTTTAAATCTTCTAAAAAAAAGACGTATTTAGGTAGTTCTATGGTTTTAGTTCGAGATTTATTATTAAGTGTAAGTTCCTGTCGAGGTCTCAAGAATTAATGATTTTACATTTTTATGTTTACAGATGGATCATCATCCAAACGTGCTCGACCAGGTTTGATAATTCAATATCAATAATACATTAGTACCTTATATTATTAGTACCTTATTTGTCGTATATTTGCTCCAAACAAAAATAAATGCTTGTCACATGTTTAGGGGTTAAAGTAATTACTGACAAACCAAACGAAAAATAAAACAATAAATCCATACAATCATCATATTCACATATTCGTATGCTAGCGTTTTTATCATAGAACGCAAATTAAATTAAAATGTTCCCTACGCGTTCTGGTAGTTTTTAAACAATTATTCTTTTGCATTTCCTTGCTTTTTATGTACCAAAAAGGGAAAATACATTGTATGACGTATCTGTGCTTGATCGGAAGACCAGACGTTGCTATATAAAGGGTTTTATTTCTTGCAATGATCTCCTATTTCACTTTCACCTAGATAGATAAACCTTTGCATGACCTTTTTATGCTCCCCAAAGGGAGAGCATACAGTCGCCGCTTTTTCCGCCTGTCCGTCTGCCCTTCTGTCCGTCCGTTGTCTTATCTGGAGCATAACTTGAAAACCATTTGAGATAATTTGTTTAAACTTCACACATTGGTAGAGAGCACTGAGGCGAAGTGTAGTGTCTCAAGGAACCATATCTTGCACCGTTTTTGAATTATCTCCCCTTTAAGAAAAATCTTAAACGATATCAACATGAAACGTTTTAGGTAGATATATCTTAATGGGGTAGATGTGCAGTGCACAAGAAACGTTACTCTGCCTTGGCTAATTTGGAGTTATTGCCCTTTGTTCATTTTTAAAATTTTAAACTTTTTCCGATACATAACTCGGAAACCATAAGAGGAATCAACAAGAATCTTAGAAGGTAGATAGAACCTTATTTATAAGAAGTCCAATGAAAAGAATAGTAACTCTGCCTTGCCTAATTCTGGAACTATCGCATTTTGAACTTTGTCCAGGGACATAACTCTGAAACTACAAGAGGTGTACTTTCCTGTGTCAAAAACCTATTTGTGGAGCATCACCCGGTTCACACCAGGCTCTTGTTAATTTATTTGCTTAATACTCAATATGGTATGAACTTATTTTGATTGCTCTATATAAGGTATATTACATATATCTTTTCACATTTTAAAATGATTTTTGATAATGACGTTTTTCTAAATACATTTCTAAATACACATTCTATAAGACAGGTCCCAAAACACGGCTAAATTAAAAAAAGTTTCCGACTCTGTTTCATTGAGTCTGTTCATTAATAAAGTTTAAAATTCTATTTTTTAAAATAAAAAAATTCACAATAAAATTGTCTGTTTTAGACTTAAACCAATTAGCCGAAGACTCCAACATTGATAATGACCAGGCCTCAGAAGAGTACGACTCTCTTGCACTTCCAGACTTTCATGTGATTACGGACTATCTTAATGCATTAAAAAATGGTAAAGAAGAAGACACAACAATAAGACTTATGATAATTGGATGCTTCGATCAAGGTAAAACCACGCTAGCCAGAAGGTTAATGTCGCATGACTTAGATGGAGTAGAAAGTACAAATGGCATAGATATTTATAACGTTACATGCCAACAGGATGAAAATGTATGGAACAGTGTAACCGAAGAAGATTCTTATGGACATAGTATGAAAAGACTGGCTCTGATAAGTATGACACAAACTGACGATTCAGAAATTGAAAATACTGACAATGAATTAGATGATGCAATTTCCACACCCACTCCTGGTTTTAAACCATTTTTGGCACGGTATGGGAGTTCATCAATTCCTTCAGGAGATTTCATGAAATTACCTCCAAGGCCAAACGACGACAGTCTATCACTTTTCCAGCAATTTAAACAAGAAATTAATAAAAGCAACACTATTGTGAAGACACAAAATATGTCCCTTTGGGATTTTGGTGGCCAATTTGTTTTTTACGCTACTCACCAGTTGTTTCATTCGAGAAATGCAGTTTATTTATTGGTATTTGATCTTCATAAAGACATTAACTCACCAGTTATTGATGAAGACTATCCAGGCGGTACGCATCCAGTTGTGAAGTCAATGAAAGATTACATCGAATTTTGGGTCACTTCAGTACACTCATATGTCGGCAACAAAGAGTGTACTCAACCACAAATTATTTTAGTTGGAACGCATAAAGATGAGCTCGAAGATGAAGAGAAAGCTGAAGACTATTTTGAATGTATCAGAGAAATGTTTGATGGTCGTCAAATAAGACATCATATATACCCTGAATGTTTTGCTATAGCAGGCAAAGATCTAACAGATGGTAAAGTTAATCGCCTTCGGGAAACAATTGTAGATATAGGGAGAAAGAAAAAGGAAATGCTACCTGCCAGCTGGCTGCTTCTTGAGTATGTATTACGGCAAAGACAAAATATTATAAAATTTGAGGAGGTGATGACATTGAATGAAGAGTCCGGGTCTCCGATTGGTTCAAAACATGAAATGAAATCATTTCTGAAATTCCATCATGCCAGAGGAACATTTATTTACTTTGATGAAGGCGAATTGGCTGAATTTGTTGTCCTGAAGCCTTCGTTCATAGTTGATGCTTTCAAATGCATCCTCACATCTGGTAAGTTTTGCAGAAAGGACACAGCTCTGCGACCTTTGTGGCAAAAGCTTACAACAAGGGCTATTTTAGACCCGGGTCTTTTGCAGTCTGTCTGGAGTAATGATGGCAATAAGGATTTCATTCAGTTTAAAGATGTTCTTCTGGCTATTTTGAAAAGACATAAGATCATTTCTGAGGCACTAAAGTTTAATGATAACACTGCGGAGTTGTCATCACTTGGCTACTACATAGTTCCTAGTTTCTTGAGAAAGGCGAAACAAGATGAAATAGAGACTTTCATTGGGAAAAGGCGTACCACCACAGTTTCACTAGTTTATATATTTGACAATGAAGCAGTTGTTACAACAGTATTTCAAAGAATTACAGGTGCAGCGGTTGGAAGCTGGTCAGTCCTTGAACTGAATGGAAGTAGTTTGCTTTTTGAAAATGCAGGTGTGTACAGGATTAATCAGAGGCATGCAGGTGTGATAACATATGCTGAAGATAAGTTAGAATTGTTGGTAGCTCCTATGTGCATCGAAGAAAACATACAAGCTGAAGTCGCCGATTTCTTTCGAAGATTTGTTGAAAACGTGATACAAAATGAATTTGTAAAGCTTCGGAGTGCTGAAGAAATTGATCAAATACCATTTAAAGTATCGGTTAGATGCCAACACTCTCTACATAATTGTAAGGGAAGCAAAGCATTTTATGATTTAGAAAATTTGAAGGAGCAGTCAGAGAAAAGAGTATGTTGTCCAGACAATGTCGCTCATGAAAGTATTGACATTGACCACATCTTACATGAATGGTATGGGCAAAATATAGTTGTTACATATGTACCAAAACGTACACTCACAAGACAAGAACATGCAGTACTGTCCACTGCTATTGGATCTGAATGGAGGATTCTTGGATCACTGCTAGGAGTCAATGAAATAACTCTGCAACAGATAGAACTTGACCACCAAACAACGTCTATGAGGATTTATGAGATGCTTGGATCGTGGGAAAAAGAAAAGGAGGAGAAGGCTACTTTGGATGTTTTTGTAAAAGAAATTAACAAACTTCCACCTAACACAGTCAGAATGGATGTGATAAGAAATCTGATAAATAATATTTACAAATAAAAGACATGTTTCTGCTTGAAAATCAAACTAAACATTTGCTCTTATGTATTGGACTGCTATGTGTTTTTTATGTATGTCACCAAGGTCGATCAAAAACTTTTCAAATTTGTATGTTTCTTGAATTGACAGTTGTTGACACATGGATTTACATATGAATACAATGATACTGGATGAAATGATTTAATAATAAGTATACAAAGTAAAATCTTTCAAAAAGTGTCCTTGTAAAATTTTGTTTTCATACTGACTAGCTAGCTATGTTTGTTATAGACTTATTGGACCGATTTTGGCTCTTTACATTAGATACATATGATCATGAACAAAGTTGGTTAATTTATTAAAACAACTATCAAGCTTCAATTAGCTTACACAAACAAATAATTCTTGAAATCAGTAGATTGTTTATTAAATTGAAAATGTCAGAAAAAGAACGGCCATAAAACATTTGCATGTGAAAAGCATATCGCTCAACTACATACATGAACAATCAAGAGCATAAATAATTACGGTCTTTTACTTTCTAGTACATAAAACTTGTTTAGCGCGGAGGAAGGTAGTCTAGTACTGGTGTTACTCTCCAGGAACGATGGTTAGGAAACTACCCTTTGTGTCAAAAATATCCTCTTATTTTGATGAACTTCGTATGTTCACACTAACGACAATATGAGCCGCGTCACGACAAAACCAACATAATGCGTTTGCGACCAGCATGGATCCAGACTAGCCTGCGCACCTGCGCAGTCTGATCAGGATCCATGCTGTTCGCTATCAGTTTACTACTTGTAATAGAGTTGGTAAGCGAACAGAATGGATCCTGATCAGACTGCGCGATGCGCAGGCTGGTCTGGATCCATGCTGGTCGCAAACCCACTATGTTGGTTTTGTCATGACGCAGCTCATATTGTTTTCACAAAATGTTCATATAAATTGACGACGATACAGTTGTATGCTACAGTGACAATTGAATATCCTATTAACTGCCGAAGTTCCGTCATTTATTTTTAAATAAACATGATTAAACGTAAATAAATAAGTTATAAGTCTTTCAATAAACAAATCAAACACGAACAAATAGTTGAACTTGAGTTGAACAATCGACGTCCTGTAAATATAAACTAGCTGGATAACTTGTTCACATGAAAGAGTCCAAAGCTTCTGTCGGAATTCGAACCAACATCGATGAGGGGCAAGTGGTTTGAAGTTAACAACCATCAACACTCTGCCACTGACGCCTCTTAATGAAGATATAATTACACGAAAAAGTGTATCGTTTGACATAATACATGTAAATTCATTGTTCTCAATTTTCTATCAAATATATTTGAGCCGCGTCACGACAAAACCAACATAGTGCGTTTGCGACCAGCATGGCTCCAAACCAGCCTGCGCATCCGCGCAGTCTGATCAGGTTCCATGCTGTTCGCTTACAAACTCTAACAAGTAGAGAAACCGATTGCGAACAGCATGGATCTTGACCAGACTGCGCGGAAGCGCAGACTGGTCTTGATCCATGCATGCTGGTCGCAAACCCATTTTGTTGGTTTTGTCGTGACGCAGCTCATTTTAAGGTCTTCGAAAGAACCATTTACAAATGTTGTTGATTCCTTTTTCTAATCCCGTGGCTATTTTGTTATACAATTTACATATGAATAGTAATAACTCTTAATAATATTACCCATTTTCCTTATTTATTTGTCCACTTGGTATCAATAAAATGAGCTTCCAAAAACAAGGTGACTCACTGGTATGGTTGTTGTGAGACCGTACAGTGATCACTGTAAAACCATGCTATGGGATGTTTCGTGGAAATGCAATATCTAAGCTTTTGATCTAGCATTTTTAAAAAGAAGTGCTGGTATCTTGTTTTACTCAGTATTGTAATGATAACCAACGTTTTCATGAAATTACGATATATTTGAACAAACAAACAACAACAGCAATAACAATGATATTATTTATTACTTCAATACATTTTACCTAAGAAACAAAATGAAATATGATGCATATTATGTATAATCTAAATTCAATAGAAAACAATAAGGTCTTCATGATTATGTAAATCATAAATATATCAATATTGAATAATGCATAGATAAATGTTTATTAAACACTGGACATTTTATAGTGTGATGTTAACTATGAAACATGTGAATCTGTCATCATGACAAAACCAACATAATGGGTCTGCGCAGTCTGATTAGGATCCATGCTGTTCGCTTACAAAGTCTATAACAAGTAGGAAAACTGATAGCGAACAGTATGGATCCTAATCAGACTGCGCGGATGCGCAGTCTGGTCGGGATCCATGCTGGTCGCAAACACATTATGTTGGTTTTGTCATAACGCGGCTCGTATGTATATCTGTCATAATGATGATCAAAAACAGAAAATCATTAATTTTATAAATAACAAGTTAAGTATCAAAATTTGCTATGAACAAATTAGTATAAAAGAATTGTAATATATACAAAAATGTACATGTAGTTTACATATCAACATATTATATACATAAAATCCGGAAAAGGGATACCCTTCGGAAGCACTGAAAAAAAAACAAAATGTATGAAATTGCAGACTGTTCATTGAGTCACTTCATGGGAGATAATGTATAAGTGCAGTGCACCTTTTAAAAGCGGTATTCATATTAACACTTATTATTATAGTGCCGAAATCAAATATCCCGAAGGAGCAGTAAAGTATAAAAAGTCCATAAAACACTGGACTTGTCAGTCTTATTCTTAACCCCAGTTAAAAAGCTCTGTGTGAAGAGCTTGCCTTTAAAGTATTGTAGTCAATGTATCTTCGGTTGCCTTAATTGTAGGTGACAGTCCTAGGATCGGTAACATTTCTGTGTCTTTCCTACAACAATTCTTTTTCCTTAAAAATGGTTTAATCTAGATTCAAATTTATCATATATCCATGAGCTCGAAAGTCATAATTGCTCTTTATTGAAGACATATATCATAAAGTCTAAAAAATACATAATGAATTATTATAACGGTACTTATATATTTCTCAAATACATTTTTATTTATTTTTATTTATTTTTATTGATTATTATTATTGTTATTACCATTATCATTTGAGAATTTCAAAAGGATCTCCCGAAGATCATTTTTGAGTATTTTTTAATTTGTTGCTAGTTTCATACATTAACTTAAACTTTAAAATATTGCTTTACAAAGTTTTCTTCTTATGCGAAAATAATTTAGAATTTTAACAAGAAATCACGATCAAATAATTCAATATTTCTAACCCAATTTTCTCTTGACGCTGAATCTTAAAATTATGCATTTACCCAGTCGTGGATAAAAAATATTTTACACAATGACAGAATCATGAACATTGCAGAACAGATACTTTATTAAGATTTGTACAATGCACATCATCTATAAAACAATAATATTTACAAACATTACGTCAATATAATGGTTATAACAATCATGACATTTTTTTTTCAAAATTCATAATCTATTAACAAGAACAAATAATTAATCAATGTATATACTACGAAATGAGAAGACATACGAAAAGGTGAATGAGCAATTATTTATAATTTTTAACGCTCAACATTTAACAGTGTGTTTCTCAAAGCAAGTGCTTCTTTAACAAATTCGGATAACTGAACTAATTCATATTTACTATTTGTCTTCAAAAATTTATAAACTGTCGGGCGTCTGACATACTTCATGTATTTTTTTCATTAGTCTGCAAAACAACAGCATATACAAATGAAATGAAATTCATCTTCAATGTCTGAGGTATTACAGCATAAACATTACCTTTCTTCTCTTTCTATTTCTAGAATATCTGCCAGTTTGTACTCTCAAAGACAAACTACTCATTCTTTATCTACAGAAATAAAATCTAAAACATCTTACTTATGACCTTCCTTTACGAAATCCCAACTGAGCTTCCGAAATAGTGTTATGTTCGTTACAAAATTTCTCAATTCGATTATTTATAACAGTAGTAAACAATTTTGACATACAACTAACAAGAGTAATACCTCTTCTCTACAATTATTAACGTCATCGTGACAACCTTTTTTTGTGTTAAGGGATTATAATACCCTCTGTCTATTTCTCGAGGAAATAACCCGAATCTAAAATACATGTACCATTAAATAAATCAAAGATATGAGCCGATGAAATATCTATACTTTCAATAAAATACTCGTTTAGTAAACAGTCGCATTGTTACGCTTTAGTGATTTTACAGCAGTTAAAATTTCACAAACTGTAATTGGCTGATCTAATTCTGGAAAAATTTCATTTGACTTCAAAAACTCATTTTTCTCGCAAAACCGATTAGCCTTCTAATTGCAACAAGCAAATAAGTCGTTACTTATATTAGAAAAATATTCTTTAAAATGTTCCACTGTTTTTGTTTTTTTTCCAAAATTGTTTAATGTCTTTTTAAAATATTTCCAAAAATCTCTAAGTTTACCTTTCTTTAAATTTTCTATCTCAGACATTTTCATTCTGTAATGTAAATTTTTCTTTTTTCTAACAATACTTTCATAAAATGACTTATTTTCACACAACCTAATTCTAAAATAATATGTTTTTGAAATATTAAACAACCTTAAAGATTCTACATGTTACGTGCATTTTGACATTGTATATCAAACCAATGCTAAACTTTTTTCTTCAAAATAATCATGGCATTTTATTATTGACTGAAAATTCTAATTTGTTAAAAGGAACAAAATTAACTTGCCAAATTTTAAGTTAAATAGAAAACATTAACGCAAGACCTTGACACTGAACCCAGTAAGAGGAACACAAAATGTATCAAAGACGTCAGTTAATGTATATCGGCTGTATCAAAGGTAAAAAACATCTGTTCTAGCACTGGTAACACTGACCTTGTGACACATAACCCCGACAAATGTACGAGAACCACCAAAGTTCTTTTCCTATTAGATATATGAACTACATCCGTAAATAAAGCAAAAGTGTGAAAATCGATTTTTGGCATCAGCTACTCTAACTATAAAACCAGTTTCCTCTAAACTCTACCTAAATTCAGAAGATTTTCAAAGATATGTATGTACAAAAAATGAAATCAGTCAATACACAAAGATTTTACAGCATTTTGAAAAGTGTAAATTCATTTTAGCACCAGTGCCCTTCACCAATTACCCCTAACTCCACCAAAAGTTAAATGACAACCCACATTTGTTCATATTACAAATAAATTTTAAAAAATCCGACCAATCCCGACCCTCCTTTTTATGTACCCTTAAAACACAGAATTTCGTCATAATTGCTTAAAGTATTCCACCATCAACATGAGAGGTTGTCCTTCACACTAGGCTCTGATACTTTCAAAAACTATATAAGCGCTTTAGTGTATAAACATAAAAGTAGTAAACGATATTTTTGTTTTCAATATCTCTTTGATCTTCAGAATATACTCTAATCTGTTATTGTCAGAGAAAGCAAAATGGACATTTCAGAAACGTGTTCATTAGAATTTGCAAACAATGTCTTTCAGTGAATGAAGTTGATTTGCTAAAAATAATTTAAACTAAAAATAATTTAAACTCTAATAAAATAATAAACTCATTACACACAATTTCTGATTATATGAAAATGAATAATGATAGTATACATCGCTTTTGCTTTATATACCTTTTGATCAATAATAAATATTGCCTTCCTTTATTTCCTTGTCTGTTTCTATCATTTCCTTATATGTATCACTAAAGTAGTTATCCCGTCCGTGTTTTGCCTTTTGCCCTGTCCTGTATTTGTTTTGGGTCCTGCTGGGCTCCTTGTTGGTGGTCCTGTGTTGCTGGATCGTTTGGGAGTTGCATACATTGAACGTCACAGCCCCCCCCCCCCCCCCTTGAGAGATCTGATCCTTTATATTTTGTGTTTATGTACAGTTACTAAGTTTATGAAGTCGATGACCAACGTTAATTATGGATTTTTTTTATCCATCTCCATGTTAGTATTGAATAAGTATATTCCTGATAAAATTGCCTTTAAGATTTTAAAACTGACAGGAATATCCTCTGTTCTGTTCAAGTGCCAGTGCCTTTAATTGTTCTGAAAAAGAACGCGTAATTCCCATCTTGATAGATACCGTCATAAATCACCGTGAAATTCTTCTCCGATGTTTTCACATGATTTTTTATCTCTTCAAATGTAGCTTCCGGTTTTATCTCACATCCTCTCATATATACTGCCACTGGACGTGCAAGCTTGTTTACGTCAGAAATGAGATTCTGTAAAACTGCACAAGACATTTTCATCTTCATCAAATAAACAAGTTCAATATTGCCCATGTGAGGTGACAGTGTTATTGTTCTCTCACCTAGATCAATCCTGGACATCCAAACTTCTTTCACATTCAGTAGCAATGGTATTGTTTGAAGCAATGCTTCTATGGCACTGGACGATGCAATATGGCCACACCAAAAAGATTGTAGTTTACTGGCTGTTGCGAGCTGATTCAGATAAGAAGACAGAACACAAGTTTCATGTATTTCACCTACATAACATTCATCTAACGCCACTATATTTATTTTTAATTGCGATAAAGGTATTTTGCTCAATGCTAAACATCTAAGATTTGAATGTCCAGCGAGGTCCATGATGAGTCCGCGACAAGAAGACTTGTGATCCATACAGTACAACCCAAACAGTCTTATATCTTTCATAGATTTCTTTCTGGCGAGGAAATCAAAAAATGTCTTCATTACCTCGTGAGACATAGTGAAGTTGTCTATATATAAACAGTCCAGATTTTGTAATTTGACCAGTATGTCATTCATCTTTGTAGACAGAACATAACCTTTGGAAAAAAACTTCGATTTTCTCCATTTACGTGATATCAATGATAAACACTTTAAAGAGCCTAAAACTATTTTCATCATCTCCTCTTCTACAATTTCACCTTTATACCATAATTTCTCAATTTTTTGGATGTCAGGGATTGCAAACATTTCGATAATGTTTTGTAAGCTACAAATGCCTCTGTTTTCTATACTTATTGATTTAATGTTTCCTTTATTTTGATGACACAAATTATTTAATCGTTTGACGTATTTTTCTTCTCGACAGTTTTCACTTATAAAGACATCTTGTAAACACAGTTTGAAGTCTTTATTTTCTAGGAACTCAAGGTCACAAGACATGTACATGCTTTGTATAGCCAGCAATGGATGTATGTATCTGTAATCATAACCTGCCATGGTTCTGTAAATCTTGGTTTCTTCATCACTGTTAATCACGTGCATTAGATCATATGAAATAACTGAAATCATACTTGGATTCATGCCACTAATAAATATCAACAGTGATGAAATATCCAGAACATGTTGTACACGTCTGCATTTTTCTACAATAGTTTTTTGACCATCATTTAAGGAATGAATACTTACATGAATTGCACAAAAGTATTCCTGTACAGTTTTATGGGGAAATGATATTTTAGTTTTTCTTTCTGTTAATGTTTTAGCTGTATTTTCAGTTAATTTTCAGTATCAAGCTCCTCGAAGCATTTGGGAAGAGTACATTGAGATTGTTCAAATGCTGTATTGAGATCTGATGAGTTATTCACTGTCCTCGTAAGAAGGAGTTCAATGATACTAGTATATACTTGACATTTCGACTCTCCAATCGGTTTACCGTCACACCACAGACTAATAATATACATCAGTATAAGTGGAACAGACTTTAGGTCATTCAAACCACGATCAAATATTACTTTATGTAATTTGCTCGTTTGACTCGCCAATTCGTCAGCATCTAGTCCTTTCTTCATCTTCTGAATACCATTCATTGTCAATGTCCTTGCGGATTCGTCATTTAATTGAATCAGCTCTATTATTTTGTCTGTTTGACTCTTTTTAAGGTTTACATATCCTAGCTTCCATGGTCGAGTCGTTGTCAAAATTACACAGTTTTCCCGAGCGTATCGATGAGGAATATTTTTTGGAAGTCTTTTACAATCGTCTCTTGGGTGTGTCCATTCATCAAGTCCATCTAGAATGATTAAGCATTTTTCCTTATCTAAAATTTCCTTAAAGAGATTCTCAGGAAGTGACGATGTACACGGGAGATTTCCTATAATTTGTTGGTCGATCATTATGTCAATATCACAGACATTTGCAGAATCCTTTAACAACACCAAAAATGCAAACTCAAATCCAGCTAAGGCTTTTAGCTCCTCTTCTTTAAACAAGCCGCATATTTCGCCTCCATCCTTTTGATGAGCTTGACACCACGCCGTAGCAAGATATTTTGAAAATGCCGTTTTCCCAAACCCAGCATCAGCAGATAAATATATTTCTCTTGCAATCTTGCTTCCCGACGAAAAGAGGTCTTCAAACGACTTAACTCTAGCTGTTTCCTTTTTTCTGGCGAATACGTCAGTCTGCATATGAATTTCTGGCATGACGTAAAAGCCAGCAAGAGGGGAATCGTATTCTTCAACCAGTGGAGAAAGAGGAACTGAACTATAATTCGTCTTGTACAATGCAATCAAATCATTTTTTAGTCCTGTCAAAAAGATACACACTTCATTTCAAAAAGATACACACTTCATTTAAAGCAAATGATAAACACATATTTGTGTAAAAACATTATGTAAAATATTTATATGTTTACATTTATAAATGAAAATTTCACAACTTTAATCTAATATTGAGCATTCACAACGCTAATATTTGATTCTACATGACAATCACGTTTTATATCCTGGAAATAGTATTTGAGTAGATGGGCCGTCAATGGAAAAATTCATTTAATTTACAGATCTGATGAATAAGGTATTTCTAAGGAACAAAGCTGTAGTTGAGAAATCGACGGAACATGCGATAATTTTATCCTTTCTGTACACTGCAGGACATAACGATTGTTTTTCAGTCGTGGAATGATATGACATATTCATCAAATTATACAACGTCGCGTTACTAAATTTTAGAGAAAAAAAAACAAACAACATTATTCTACGTAAAAAGAATCAAATTCAGGATTCAGAAGATATTCATTGAAAGCATCTTCAGCTTTATTTATCTAAATGTTAGAAAATTGAAACACACATAAACATATTTGCAATGCATTCTATGTGAAATTACTTACTTTGTCTATTGTCATATTGTTCCCCATTTTTATTACTCTGCAGTTGAAACATGTTCTGTGCTAAATCGGACAAGTCTTGTTTACCTTTTTCAGTTACCTCTCTAATAGAAGCTATAGCGTGTTTGGTTGTTTTAATAGTATCTAGCTTAATAATCTCATATAATTTCTTCAGGTCATCAATTTCAGTTCTAATTTTATCCAGATCTGCCGTTTCTGCTTCGCCAAGCGCTTTGTCTACATCACCTTTACTTATTTTCATTGAGTCATTTTCGAGCTATAAAAACATACATGATATCATTTCGACAATTATATTTCATTTCTTCACTTATAATGTGCATATAAACAAAAACGATTGACATCGAGTTATTTCAATTACTATAAATGTGTGCTTGTCAAGCCATCGTACCATTTAACAGTAAATTCATAAATGGTCAACAAACAATGCTAATTGTAGATCACTGTATTACAGATAAACATTATCTTATGTTTTTAACAACTTAATAATATTATAATGTTTTATTACAAAATATGAATTAGAAAATAGATAATTACATCAATGAGGTTTTGTTTGGCAATTTGTGCATGTTTGTCTGTAGCTAAATATTTGGAATCAGACAGTAGTTGACGTAACACTTTGAAGTATTGCTGAAGGTCCTTGTCCGTAACTTCTAATCTTGAAGAATGTCTTAAACGTCTACCAATTTCTCTTGCCTGTTAAAGATAGTATACAATGAAAATAAATATTTATTGTTGGAGTTATGACGGATAAAACTTTGATCCAAACACTTGACAAAATGATGCTTCAATAAAGTCTTTATATTCGACTTTTCCAGTCACACCTAAGATAAGGTAATCTGATGAGATGTCTAAAAGCAAATATTGAAACAAAAAGGAATAACATTAATAGAATCTGTCGTTGGGTACAATAGTGGCTAGAATTTCTCTAATATTATTTATCTAATAACATTTTTTGCGTAACTATATTATACCAAATTGAATAAAAATCAGCCAGCATATACCTAGAGTTTTTTGACATTTGCCTCTTGAGCCTTCACAACCGTGTAAAAGCATCTTGATCGGAACTTAAGGCGGGATGACAATTGTGTAGTAGACACATATCGGTATCAAAGTTTGCCAACAGGGGCAATGAGTTTGGCTCATTGATTCGATTAAAGTAAAATGAATCACAAACTATGTAAAGAAGCTTTGGATTGTGCAATATGATATTAAAACGTAATATAAATATAATCTCAGGTTAACAGGTACCGTAGTTAACAGTATTTCTTGTTGTGAATCCTCGAGACTACGTGGACACATTAGCATTAGTCCTTTTTTCTTTTCTTTTTTTGTCAACTAATAGGGGATTTTTTGTTTATTAAAAAAGTATAAAATATTCTATCGAAATACTGCTTCAGAAGGTCATTCTAAAACGTTTAACTTAAGGAGCTTTTTAAAAACGTTATCTTTCGTCAGCGCGTAGGGATACATGGCAAAGAATTGTCATGTGTCAAAAAAATAAGTAGATGTTGTAAGTTTTCACAAGATGTTTTACATGGTTATTTAAAAAAATTCTAAGTCTTTAACAACCCTCAATATTTCTATATATTATTATAAGTTATTTTACCGAGTAATCTATCTTGTTAGTTGCAAAGATATTTCTTCTGCTTTAATGGCAGTGTGAATATGCTATTTTATTGTTTCACCAGAAAACATCAACAGTCCCATCTATAACATTTTATACTGCTTAAGTTGCAGTTCTATACTTAATATAGTTCTGAAAACATTTTAGTTATTACATCAATTTTGCGATTGAATATTGTCAACTTATAATCGACAATTATGGTCTATCGAATTTTCATTAAAAATGTTCTTTACCTGTTCAAAGATATTGTTCCTGTCACTAAGCGTTGCATCCAATTTCAAAGAAAAGTCCTTGAAGTTAGAAATAATACTGATGATTCCGTTGAAATCTGTATCTGTTGGTGATACTTTATCTGCATACCCATCTGGGGGCATAAAGCATTTAGCTACCTCCCAGGGACTACTGCACCACTGAGTCGCATCCGTGTTTTTATACGAAGGTACGTAGTATCTATGCGCACATTTTATTTGAGTGTTGAATTTGTCACATATTTTATTGGGACAGCCAGCAGGATTATACTGTGTTTCCGAATTTCGATGATAACTGCAGTTTCCATGCCCAACATTACAAATTCTGTAAGTAGGGCACGTGATAATATTTTCTGTGGAGCAACTTGAACATACACTTCCATTAATAAGTTTATTGTTGTAGCATATATTATCTAAACATTCTAATTGAAATGCTTGAATTTCATTATACACAAAAGGTTCAATTCCTTCTTTGGTCAAAAGTACAGCTAACTGAGCTTTAAACCAATTATTGAATTCCTTCTTGTTCAGTTTCGGGCTATATGAAGCCATTGTTATAATGCCATTACTTATAGAATGAACAACAAACAGCCTATATCATGTATTCGATATTGTATCTGAAAATAAATATAAAATGAACATATGTACACTGCTTAAACAAAGGTACCATTCCAATCTTGAAGAAATATGATAATTGACAAGTTAATGATTACATTACATTGACATATCAGTTGAATGCTTTACATGATTAATATACAGTGTTCATTATATGTATACTACTCAACTTAAGCACCATATGTTTGAGTGTGATTTTTCGGATAATTTTATTGACGCCATGCGAAAAGATTTAAATGTTGACTTACTGTTGTTTTTCTTTCAATAAGGACGAATATAACCCTATGAATGAGTATTACTCTGATTTTGTGATAGAGAAGAGAATAACCCCCCTCTTTCAAGTTTGCAGGACATGCACTGTGTTTGTATGAACACATCTGCGGATGTTTCTAAATTCAAAATTTCACCATTTTCGTGTTAAATTTTGAATTCTGCTAGGGGACGTGGACTGTAACTTGCACTTTCCAGTACCATCCACGAACAGGCTCAATCAAACCGAGCCTACAACATTTTCAATTTTGTTGTGTTGGACTTTCTTTAGAGATTCTGTTTTTCATTATTTCCAAGTTTGATAAATTGTTTTTTTGTTGTTTTTTGTTGTTGTTTTTTTGTTGTTTTTTTGTTAGGTTTCTGATCATTCAAACAGGTAGGGCTGCCCATACCTAGACCAACATGGCTCCAAGCTCTGGAATGGTTCTAGGTTGCAGCTGACGAGCTGAAATTCTAACCTGTACCTTATTCAACATGTGTTCGATCTGATTTAAGTCAGGTGAGCGAGCTGGCCAGTCAATGCACTCAAAAGACTCCCTCTCTAGGTAATCCTAGACCACACTTGCCCTGTAGGGGCGAACATTATCGTCCATTAGAATATACTGATCGCCGACTGCTGCAGCATACAACCTAACCTGTAAAAGATGTCGTCCGGTCAATGTGCCTCAATTTAGTACAACCAGGTCGGTTTGTCCATAGCAGCTGATGCCTCCCCACACCATTTGATCCACCTCAGTAGCGGTCATGCCCAGCACCTCGTCTTCTCCAGACTCTAGCATACCTGACTGTGAAGTCTAGGCAAACTCTGCTCTCATCAGTGAACAGAACGTGTCTCTGATGTTGCATAGTTCACCGTGTATGCTCGATAGTCCATTCCAAACGGGAATCTGGCGATGTCGACGCGGCAAGAGGATTCGTATGCAAGGTCTGCTCGACCGCAAATTTCCATCATGCATCATTCTACGTACCGTCTGCGTGGAAACGCGGAACCTCGCAGCATTAGCAAGGGCATTTGAAAGAGAAGTTGCTGGCAAAAACCTTGCACAAAATGCCTGAAAAAGACGGTCCTGATCTGGTGTTGTGATCCTCTGCCGACCTCCAGCATGCCTCCTGGCGGGTGTACCATGTAGCTGGTATCTCTACTAGGCTCTGATGATGACGGTGTGGTGTACACCAATCGCCGCACCAACTTCAAAGAAGTTGACCCTCTGCTGCACCATCCATATAGAACTCCATAACTCTGCTTCTCTCAAATGCCGCCTTATGTTTGCATTCGCCATATCAAAGTAACAGATGTAAGAAATATAAGCCAATGAATGACAATAACCCGGTAATGTCGCCGTATAACAAAGGACATGTGATTATACACCTCTATAAAAAACATGAAAATATTTGTATGCATGCCTTTCATACTACATAGACGAGTTGTAACGGATTAATGTCAGGGACTATCTCAAAATATTTCTGAATCAGAATTTTCAAAAATTGGAAAGAAATCTGTTTTTACTTGTGATAATATAAAAAATAACTTATGGTGCTTAGCAAAAGTTGAGTAGTATATTAAAGATTTCTGTGTGTGTGTTTTTTGTACAAATAAAACAAAATATTACCTTGGAGCCACTTACAAACAAAAATAGAATCTTTAAAAAGAATACTTATATCTTGCATAATCCAGTGTTATATTTTGTACTTAAACTCATAAAACAGCTGCATCTTATATGAAGTACTGATTTTTACCATAGACATTTAACTTTATGAGTTAGTTATGTATTCCAACATTGAACCTGTCATCAAAAACATAAGGATTCCCATGTGAAGAGATAACCATGGAAAAAGTGAAAAAGATCAGCTAAACTACTGAATCAAATACAAATCCGATATGATAATTATCCGACCTTTAAATTTATTTAAGCTTTGCTACAGGAAAGTCTATAACTGATAACAAAACTTGGTTTATCAATAAATCAGGGCGCGTTGACGCGTTGCAACTTGGATATTGAAGTAAAGATACTTGTCCTTGGGCTGAATTTTGCCAACTACAAACAAGTCAATAACCTTCGTTTTTTTGTCAAAAGTCATTGAAAACATTGTTCTTCATGGGCGCATGTAATGTGTTTTTCCCGTAAACCAAATATGTATTGTGACGTTTCATTTAAAGACAGGTGTACGATACTAAAGCAGATGAAACAGTGCAGGGCATAAGGAAAACAGAAAATAGTTATTAACGGTATTGATAGCCATTGATTCGGTACCATAGTGGACGGTGGACAGCTTCACTGATGTGCTAGCTTATCTTTGGCAGTACTTGGTTGTGCAAACACGTGCTTGTGCAAACGAAGTTTCCTAGTACGTGTTTATTCAGCACTGTCATCAGTACTTTCAGTGGAAAGAATTATTTCCTAGGATACTCGCCTACGTCTCTCTTTATATTGGTATACGCTACACTATCCAACCAGATATTAAGCTTATAGTCTTAATCATAGAATCAAAAACAGTTTCTGTGCTCTATGCAGCCAACGAACTTGTTTAAAAACAGGAAAATTTGTATAAATCTGGCGATGAAATGTGTTAGAAATATTAATTGATTGTTCGGGTACTCTTTCAGACGATATACTTATTTATATTAAAAGTATAACACACACAGTCATGTGTCTGGCAATATAAAACTAAATATCCAAGTTAAATTACTTAATTCGCAATTGAACGTATTCTGCAACGCCACGTCTTCGAAAGGTTGCTTTATTGATACAAAAATTTCAGCGGTTCAATTTGAAGCTATAGTTGCACACTTACGGAATAAACCTCCAATGGACATTTCGTAAATCAGAAACAAATGTCACTCACAAACGGAAACTTAAAGCATTGTATTTGAGAGACATTTATGAATTATTCTAGGGTTTTTTAAGATGTAAAAAATACAGTGAAAACTAAATATCATGTGCACTTAATCCAAACATGTAATTAGATTAAAAAATTTTTTTTAATAATGACAATTCGTCTCGTATCGAGCACAAATAAAAATATTTAAAAGAGATTTGTAATTCGTCTTACTCCAAAAAATAATAGGAGTAAATGTTCAGGTATTCATTATGAAAATCGTTATATAAAACATAGCACAAGCACATTTAAGATCTAAGATTCTCTGTTTCAAATATTTGAATAAATTCTTTTAAATGTAGTGTGCAAATACCTAATTTAAGAAAAATCTTATTCAATGGTATTCAACAAAGAACATCTCAGATAAAATCATTTATTACAAACCTGTATGTGATCAACTCAAAAGGAACAAAGTGTCCTCTCAACAACGCCATTATTTACCATAATTATAAAGTATTATCTCACGCTTCTACACGTTTCTGTCTGACATTTGAAATCGCGATTAATTTTCAAGATCATCAAGAGTTTATCTAAAATACAAGTGTATTTAAGGGTTTTGTTTACTTTATCTATCCCAAAGACTTTTAAAATTTAAAAAAAGCAAATTGTATTACACATGTACGATAGCATGATTAGATTTTAAAAGTCGATGTAAAACACGCTGCAATTCGCATGACAGGTATGATAAGGTATGGCGTGGGTGATCAAACCAGGTACTTTTATGTCATTTTGAAATTAAAAGGGATATTAAGCGTCAGGCGTACAGTAAAATAATTGTGAAACTATTTTACTAACTACCTGCTTTTTATATTATTAACAAAGGGAGCTTTCCTGATGACGTTCTAGATTTCCGTAAGGTGTGAAATACAGAAAATAAGAATCCCTGAAGAAAGTCCAAAACGACAAATTTTAAAATGTCGCAAGCTCAGATTGACTAAGCCTGTACATGGACGGTAATTGCAAGTTACCGTCCTATCCCTAGAACCGGCTTAAGCAGAATTAAAGATTTTAACATGAAATAGTTAAGCTTTGAATCCAGAAACATCCGCAGATGTGTCCATGCGGTTATCATGGAATCTTTAATGTTACACCATTCTATTTCCATGAAAAACGGCGTATGGTCCCCAATTAAAAAAAGCGTGTACCCAATGGGTGGAACTAAACAAAATGGCAGGGGATCAGAGGCTATGAAGCCTGCAAGAAGTCACAAACGACAAAGTTAGGCCACATATCCTAACTGCGAATCAACATTATTCAAGTAGGAATACTGGAACCCAAAACCTAGAAAACAGTTAAAACTCAAGGTACCGAACACAACAAAAATATCGTGCTGAACGAGTTTTATGGATCAAAAATATAACATGTACGAGCGACTCTTTACAGTCTGTAAATTTTTTAAGGTAAACAGAAAAATATTGTTGATTATCCTGATCAAACATAAGCGCCGCGAGCATGTTCAAATTCAATAGGCTTTAGTATATTCAAGCACATGTATTGAGCTACTTGTGGGTTTATTTCTTTTCCCGATTTAAATTTTTTTAAGAGTAAATTATAAGACAAACACATGACAGAGTTCTCTTCGTAAATAAAAATAGGGACTTTAAGCTCTTTTATTTCTAAAATCAAGAATGTGTAACAGAAGGGAAGTTTCACAAGAAATGTGTGCTATTTCTAAACACTGAGGTATGGATCTGGACATTCAGGGCAAAAGTTTGATCAAAGGTAGATCTGCACATGCCAGTAACAATAAATGCATGAAAGGAATATGATGAACCAACTCCTTTGTAGGTGTCAACAAAAATACATTTGTATACTTGTTATCACTATTACAAAGCCACAAAATGTGAGAAATACAAAATCAATACAGGTACAGTGTATATTTTGTGCCTAGTTATCAATCAAGGTATGTGGGCAATTCACCAATAATATTTTATTTGCATGAGCCTGACTTTGCATCATACCACGTAACAGAATATTTTATACTTTGATCTCCAAGTGTGACATAATGACCATTGAGGTAGGGGTCTAGGTGTTGCGCATGACATGTTGTCTTATTATTGTTAACATTTGTGCCAATTCTTTTTTAATCCCTTGATTGAATAAAGTTCCATACTGCACACAAAATATACCCTAGAACAAATCATGTAAAGCTTTTGCACTCAAATGTGACCTTGACATTGAAGGTAGAAGTCTGGCTTTGCATATGACACCTCGTCCCATTATCGTGAAAATTTGTGTAATTTCAAAATCCCTTGAACATTCAACAATAACAAATATGGACTGCCTTCAAAATATACCCTACAAAAGACCATGTTATGCTTTGACCTCTAACTGAGACTTTGATCTTGGAGGAAGGCGACTGTCTTTTGCGCATGACACATCGTCTTATTATTGCAAACACCTGTGCCGAATAATTGTCAAAATCAATGGATCTATGAAGAAGTTTTGGATCTGACACAAAATATACCCTGTAACAGACTATGTTAATATTTGACCTCTAACTGTGATCTTGACCTCGGGGATAAGCGTTTGGTTTTTGTGCATGACACATCGTCTCATTTGTATTAACATTTCTGCCAAGTAGTTTTAAAATCCGTTCATGGATAAGAACGTTATGGACCAGATACGACATATACCCTCATATAGACAAAGTTGATCTTTAATCAACAAGTGTGACTTTGACCTTGGAGGTTGGGGACCGGTTATTGCGCATGGTACATCGTCTTAATTTATTATAAATAACAATGGTGCCAAGTAATTTCAAATGCCTTTGATAAATGACACAGTTATGGACCGGACACGAAAACGTGACGGATGGACAGACCCACGGAACTAATTTCTATAACCCCCTTTTTTCTTCGAAAAGGCGGAGGACAATAGGTGTAAATGTTCAGGAGTTTATTTTTATGAGATACAAACAATTTTCAAGCATAATATCTTTTCAGACGTTTTTTTTTAAAGTCTAACATTAAAAATGAATAATACTTTTACTACATATAGAAATAACTTCATTCAGATTTATTTTGTGTAGAACATGTGATAACAAACCATAAAGATTCATTGAATATGTCAAATAAACATAAATGTTCATATCTGGAATTAGGAAATATTCAGAAAACAAAACAACAATGTTTTATATGATTTATTTAACAGAATCAAAAATGAACGAATATTCCATAGAATTTCGTGTTTTGATAAACAAATTGATTTGTCACGTCTATATCAGCAAACAGAAGCATTAATCATGCTTATGTTGAAGCCCATAGGTAGTAACACGAAGCGAACGTTATCTCAAAACAAATAAATTACCCTCATTTTCTTTAGATAATGATGAATATGATTAACGAAGTTAGCAAATAGAATTAAATGTGCTGATATTACAGTTGCAGATATTAGACCATTTGAATGCAATAAAGAAAATTATCTTCAAGATATGTGCCTTGAACGTGTTGATCGTACAAACAATCTGACAAGTAGAATAAAACTGTTTTATCGATAAATGTTCATATATATTTATAGATTTTATTTTTAGTATTTTACGGTATTTTACAACACTCTCTCCTTCACCCTTTCTCTATTTCGGAATGGTTTTGGTACTATACAAATGATTTCAAAAACTCTAAGAGAAAGTAAGCGGCATATAGCTACAAAATTTGTAAGCTGCCCAGAACTAGGAAGGGGAAGAAAAGGCAAAAGAGGCACATTTATTGATATCTTTTTACAAAGCCTTCTTATCTTTAACAACAAATAATGACAAGATGTTTTGTTTTCTGAAAACCAACTAGATACGCACGACAACAACTTATGTACACCCATCATAAAATTACTAGAAATAATAAATTAATTATCCAATACCCGCAAACCAATATTAAAACTTACATGCTGAAATTTTGATATAAATAATTATAAAATGATAACTCAATAATTACAACAAAAGTATTTGCATTGAAGAAAGTAGAACAGGGAAAACATAGAAAAATAGATTTAAAGATCAGAGTTTCGTTTTGTATTTTTCCTTGTATAGAATAGATGAATACAGAATATGTTTATAGGCCTACATTGGCTGAATATGTATGATGCAGTATGTTCAAGAAATTTCGATTGTGAACTATTTTAACGGAATATTTCTTAAAGATTGTAAAATAGACGATGTTTTAAGCAGTATCTTTTACAATGAGGTTTTTTAATTGAATTATCTTATTTGTTGGTACCTATTGAAAACAAGAAGTATCTTTAAAAAGATACTGGGTCAAAGTCAAGCTTGTGAACTTGCATAGGATAAGCTACTACTAACCATGCTAACCGCAAACATAACATTTTATTCGTCCTCAATAGTTTCAGTTCATTTTTACCCGCTATGTTTCCTCCATTAAATGTCATCTTAGATTGAAACAATAATACTTACATTATTTGATTTTAATCAAAATGGAATTTGATTTTATTAGGAATTTATAATAAAACAAAGATTTAGTAGATACTGTACACTTATTCCACGGAGGATTTTGCAACTGTAAATTAGTGGAAAGTTCGTTTGGACCATCGTCTTATGCCCGGTTCGAGAAGAGAATATAATCACTAGAACAGCTTAGAAGAGAAACCCAATCGAACGCAAAAGTATCAAAAAGGCGATCTGTCAAATTTAATTTCATATAATTATTGAAAAGATGTTAGAAACATCTAGAAAATATCGTAATTGTGTTTTTATATTTTATTCTGACATAACTTTTTCCAACACTTCTTGCCATCGCGCAATCGAACAGACTTCTACCTATAACGGAAACTCTTTTAAAGTATCAATCGAACAGGCTATTTAAGAAATAATATATAACAAGAGCCCGGTTTGAGCCGGGTGATGCTCTCCGAATAGGTTTTGGACACAGGAAAGTACACATCTTGTAGTTTCAGAGTTATGTCCCTGGAAAAAGTTCAAAGTGCAATAATTCCAAAATAAGGAAAGGCAGAGTTACTGTTCTTTGCACTGCACTTCTAATCACTGTTATCTATCAACTTACAAAGTTTCTTGTTGAAATCTCTTATGGTTTCCGAGTTATGTTCCGGACAACTTCAAAAAGTAAAAATAAAGAAATGGCAATAACTCCAGAATTAGGCAAGGCAGAGTTATGATTCTCATGCACTGCACATCTACCCATTGAGATACATCTACCTACAAAGTTTCATGTTGATATCTCTTATAGTTTTACAGCTATGTCCAGTACAAGATTTTTCTAAAAGGGGGGATAATTAAAAAATGAGGCTGAACAGAGTTATGGTTCTTTTGCAATGCACTTCTACTCAATGAGATCTACCTACCTACAATGTTTCATCTTGATATCTCTTATAGTTTTAGAGTTATGTTCCGGACAAAGTTCAAAGTGTTGAAATTAACAAAGGGCAATTACTCCAAAATTAGGACAAAAAGAGTTATTGTTCTTATGCACTGCACATCTACCCATTGAGATCTATTCACCTACAAAGTTTATTGTTGATATCTCTTATAGTTTTAGAGTTATGCCCAGGACAAGATTTTTTATAAGGGGAGATAATTCAAAAACAGGGCAAAATAGAGTTATGGTTCTTTGACACTGCACTCCTCCTCAATGCCCTCTACCACTGTATGAAGTTTAAACAAATTATCTTCAAGGGTTTTCAAGTTATGCTCCGGACAAGAAAACGGACGGACAGACGGACAGACGGACGGACGGACAGACGACGGATAAGGTGCCGACTATATGCTCCCCCGAAATTTTTCGGGGAGCATAAAAACTGTGATTTTATTGCTCAATAACATCACTGTTTGGAGTTCGGATGCGGGGAATTATATCACGAGGGCGTAGCCCGAATGATATAATGATGAGCATCCGAACGACAAACAGTGATGTTATCAAGCAATAAAATCACCGATTTGGATATATTATTTCGATTCTAACACGACATCAACAAATAAATGCTGCCGTACATGATAATTAGCTAAATGGCGAATGATTTGTTTCCGTACTTATTGTCAGCGCGTCACATTTTTAGTGGTTACGTCACGTGTATAATGATTACGTCACATGTCTAAATATAGAACGTCAAACAGTGATTTTATAGCATAATAACACACACTTTCGGTTCTTCTATGTTCAATAGGAAAAAATGCGGGTCGTGTTAGAATAGTGTATAAATGACCAACGAAAAGTCTGCCTTTATTCATTTCTTTACTGTTAATTTTAGCGGAAGTCAATGTGAAATCAGACGGCCTTCGGCCGAAAAAAAAAATCTTAATATACAGAAAGTTTAAAATCTATGCTCATGAAATGTGGTATATGATCTCCAAGCGATACATTTTATAATGTAATTAATGGAAACTGTAACACTACCAAACAAGTTACATTTCTTGTTTTTCTTCTTACGAAGACAGCCAGGGTTTGAGAATTAGTACGTGGCGGTATTGCGATTAAACATGTTCCAGGTCATTCTTCGCCAATCAAACCGTTGTAATGCGCCAGCAGTGCGGGAACAGACAAATGCTAAAAACTTAAACCTGGCTCAAATGCACCGCTTTCCATGCCAAAACGGGTGTGCATTAGTACGCAGTTGACTTCTACTTACTTATAGGGTTTGGAGTTCAAGAAACGTATATTTTTGTTAATTTATTTAGTAGGTATTCAATTATATGTTTCGTTTGTCACTAATGATAGTTGATCAAAGTGATAATAGCGACCCAAATATAATAATAATAATAATTATAATAATAATTTTTTGACAGGTACTATATTATTTAGTCTTCATTAGTATTTGCTATTTCACTTAAAATTAAAAAAAAACTGTGGCTCACCTCAATTTTGCTGCTTTGTCTTGTACTTTCATCAACATTGATCCAATTAATTTGAACAGTTGTATATTTTACTTTCTTCATTAGAAATAACATTTAACAACTATTGCGTATCATCGCTTGATAAAATTTGTAGATCTTCGCAAAATATTTATGTTACCGATAACACTTTATATTACCAAAATAGATATCGACAAGATATAACGTGATGTTGTATGTTTAATTCATTATAAATCACTGATTACAGCCATGCAGGTATGGCAATACGCACAAGGCCGAATTGAAGTCCTACACTATATTATACGACCGAAAGTGTATGTAAATATGCAATAAAATCTACGTTTAATACTTCTGTTGCAATTATGCAAAGTGGCCTATTCCTAACTTTATCTGTTTTCAAGGATATCAAACTGTCTATCTCATATTATACAGTTCTTAGACTTCATGAAATATTAGAATATAAATCAACAAGGGAAGGCGCGACAAATGAACGCAACGCTTGAGTCTGTTCAAACATTTTGGGACATAAAATATAACAAAAGCGAAATCAATCTTTTAATAAGGAAAAATTACAAGTACGTGTATATATCCTTCCAAACAACTATACATAATGCAGAAGACATTGAAAAAAAATATTTGAAAATCGGCAAGGGTGCGAGCGGGCACATTCTGTTAATACGACTTCTCCTTTAGTATACATTTTTTTTCTATTCTTCGGCTTTTTATAGACAAATAAGAGATAAAATGTTAAGTCAAACCATTGACGCTACCAGGCGCTGTAGTCAAAATATTCCTTGCTGTTTCCAACACCTGATATACAATATCGAGGTTTAAACGTTGCCTGCGACATTTTGTTCGATTTTGGCATTAAATCTCGCGGATTTTTGAGATGCCCGCGACATTTTATGATAAAACGATAAAATTTCTCGTGGGTTTGAAATAAGGATATGGGATTAGCAAATGTATATATTTTTGCCTACGTGTTAACCTTTTAGAAAGTCATATTGAGATTTATCTATCATTCCGTACTGCTGCCGCCATTAGTCAAAAAGTATCAACGCCACGTTGATGATTCTTGGTATGTGAATAGAGAATCTTAAAGATATTGTAAAATAAAGAAAAACAAAATCCCTAATGAATGCCCAACATGGCAGAATTGAAAATGTGTCGGACTCAGTTTGATTGAGCATGTTCATGGACGGTAGTGGTAATTGCAAGTTTATATACCGTCCACGCCCCCTTAAACCGGATAAAGTAACATGAACTCATTTTATGCTCAAAAAAGTGTTTAATATCCTAATAGTTTTTCTTTTTCTCTTTTGTGTGAAAGCAAAGTTTTTAAATATTTAAATTTGTTAAGTGCCAGCAAAGCTACTGGCTTAGATGGTATACCTTCCCGTTTTGTCAGGGATGAGTCACCTATAATTGCAGATCCTATAACCCACATTGTCAACTTGTCTCTTATCCAAGGTGTAGTTCCTGATGATCTTAAGACTGCTAGAGTTGTCCCCCTTTTTAAAAAGAATGATAAACTTTCTGTTGGTAACTACAGGCCTGTGTCAATTTTCAATGTAGTCTCCAAGATACTTGGAAAGGCAGTTTAAGTTGAAACATATTTTAAAGAGAAAAAGCTGTTGTATAAATTCCAGTCTGGTTTTAGAAATGGTTTCACCACTGATACTTGTCTCATTTACATGACAGACTACATTAGGCATGAAATTGATAAGGGTAATCTGGTAGGTATGGCTCTTTGAGACTTACAGAAAGCCTTTGACACTGTTGACCATTCCATTCTCTTAATGAAGCTCTAAGCGTCTGATCTTGGTGATGACATCATAAGGTAGTTTAGGTCATATCATTCTGAGAGACAACAGCTTGCTGATGTGTCAGGAGGTTTTTTTCTTCTCATCAAGTATAACATGTGGTGTTCCCCAGGGTTAAATCCTCACACCGTACAATCAAATGGGCAGACACCTGTTCCAGCGTCCACAGCTGTACCAGTATATACATGTCGGCGCGGGGAATACAATTGACGTACGATAAGTATTCATCTATTTTTAACATATCCAAACTGTGTTCGAGTAAATCAATGTTATGGATTCATAGTCAACATCCAAAGAAGCATGCTAACAAATTTCTGGCCCTGTGAAAGCTTTACTTCACATGAATTTTGACTGAAAATAACCACACTATCCGATGAGATGCAGTATTTTTACTTTGAAGTCACAAAAACTTATATTTTCTCATGATAATTAATCCTTTTTTCATACGATTCGTAAACGTCAACATTTTGTCATTAAATATTCCAAACCATACTTTCAAAAAAGCTTTTCTGTTAAAGTTATAAGGTATTTAAGTTTGAGTGTCATCAAAATTTTAGTAACGTCATCAGCTGTTCGCCTTTTTTTAATGATAACATCGACAGCAATTCATAGGCAAGGATGAATAACGCTGAAAGCTGTTCAAAGAAACAATTTTCAGAGCTTGTGTCCTACAGTAACTAGGAAAAAGTAAAACTTTTTTTGTTCATAAAAAATATTACTTTATTCGTGATACTTTCTAATTATATTATTTTTATTATTACTTTCTATCATTTGTTGTATCTTAGCTGAAAGGCCGATATCTCCATTTACCGCACTGTATTTCAATATTGATATTGTTCATATGAATGAATGAGTGAGTGAATGAATGAATTAATTAATTAATTAATTGATTAATGAACGAACGAATGAACAAACGAACGAATGATGCAATATACGTATATGTTAAAACCAATTGTTTGTAGAAAGTATATGAGTTGTAATATTCTAAAAATTACATATTATACATTCATTTTTCTTCCTATGCATGTCCTGTTGTTGTTGTTGTTGTTGTTTTCTATTTCAGAAGGCCACATTGGAAATAAGATATATATGATTGTTATTGTATGTTATTAATGTATAACCTTCTTTAAATAAAGATATTATTATTGTTATTATTATTATTATTATTATTATTATTTTATTATATATAAAGGTAGCAAGATCTATTAATATGTTTCTGAAATGTTAAATTCAAAGAATGTAACGGCAAATTTAACGCTTAATACGAATACTCTGTATTATAACTAAATCCATCAAGTGCTATTATAAATAATGACATATAGTAGACATGTCCCATGCAGTAAATGGATGTGTAACCCGGGATGTCTGCCATATAAAATGATTTATTTAAAAAATAAAAATTTGAATAATTTTTAAGAATGGTTATTATTTCTATTGCACTATACATTAAAACAGATTTCAAGGATAAATAACAACATGTTTTTCCATGCACTTTCATATCTCGGGTTACACAGCAATTCACTGCATAGGACTTGTCCATTATATGAATTATTTATAATAACACTTGATGGATGCCTTCATTTACAAGACTGAATATTCATATTAAGCGTTAAATTTGCCTTTGCCTTTTGACTTAAACATTGCATAAACCTATTACAGGAACTCCACTGAGGTTTATAAGCCTAAAAACATGAAATTTTATTTTTTCATATAAAACAATGAGCACTGAAACATAAATATTCATAAAATATAACCAAGAAATATAGGAGAAATACATTGAAAATCATATGTTTGTGCTATTATCAGTCCAATTTTAGTGGAACGCGTTTAAACTCTTTTCAATTTTGGGTCATTTTTTCACTATTATAATATTCTGGAACAAGAGCTGTCGGTAGGACGGCAACGCTCGACTATTCTTAGTGCTTGATAGTAAAAAAATGCTTGATACAGTTACCTCCTCCTGTTTACATGTTGGGGTCATGATGGTGAACAAGTGTGCAAAGTTTCAAAGCCATATGTCTATGGACTTTGAAAATATTTGAGGTATTACAGAAACTTTAACATAAATTCTAAGTCAAAAAAGGGGCATAATTCTGTCAAAATGCTTGATAGAGTTACCTCCTCATGTCTACAGGTTGGGGTCATGATGGTGAACAAGTGTGCAAAGTTTCAAAGCCATATATCAATGGACTTTGAAAATATTTGAGGTATCACAAAAACTTTAACGTTAATTCTAAGTCGAAAAAGGGGCATAATTCTGTTAAAATGCTTGATACAGTTCCCTCCTCCTGTCTACAGGTTGGGGTCATGATTGTGAACAAGTGTGCAAAGTTTCAAAGTCATACGTCAATGGATTTTGAAAATATTTGAACTATTACAAAAACTTTAACATAAGTGGCTACGCCGACGCCGACGCAGACGCCGACGCCGACGCTCGGGTGACTACAATAGCTCTACTTATTCTTATCGAATAGTCGAGCTAAAACGGAGCAAGCTAATGATCGGAAATTTTGCATATAAGTTATTAGTATAGATCTACATCAAATGGAGAAATAATCTCAAAAAATTATTTCGAGTCCCATTATGTCAAAAAACCTTAGTGGAGTCCCTTTAATAGGTTTTGCTACCGTTTTATATTGAAATACAGTGAGGTAAATGGAGATCAAGGTCTCTAACCTAAGATGTAACAAATAATAGAAAGTAATAATAAAAATAATATAATTAGAAAGTATCATGAATAAAGTAATATTCTAAATTAACAAAAAAGTTTAACGCTTTCCTAGTTACTGTAGGACAAAAGCGCTGTTGTACATACATGTAATTGGCGTCCGCGCCGAAGCGCGGCGCTCTTATGGAATGAGATCAGATTTTGTGAAAGGGCGACAGCAACTTCTCGAGCCTTTTAGTCGGTCATAATAAAAGCCGAAAATTCCGATCGGTATGAGGGTGCTTGATTATTAAATAAGAATGAAATGTCGCGATATGTTACAATGAATTTTCGCAATGCAAACATTTACAAATGAAATAACCTTTTCCGTCAATAAATCGCGCTCTTCGGGGTTTTTTATTTATCATTTTGTAGTACACAGTCGGTTATCATGTCATGGTATGTTATTGTTGTACATGTATCCTAGAATGATCAGTTGATGACCTAAATATTCCAAAATATATCTTTTTATCACTCCTATCGGTAAATGCCGGTCTCTCCCGGTCTATTTTGACCAGGATTTACTAGTGACCGGCGAATAGTACCACACGTTATATTGTCCGGTCTCTCCCGGTTTTGGAGTAGATGTTTGATATCGTTACAATTAGAAAAAAACAACAATAGCATGTTTCATTTTATCTATATGAGATAAAAACAATAAATATGTACACGGATTTATATGTAATATAAATCCGTGATATGTACAATAATTGAGAAAAAGGTACATTTTTTATGGTATTAAAATGACATTATCAACTTTGAAACATTTTATTTAATTATTCAATTTGTTATCCGTGTTTAGTAAAGATGCCGAGGAATTATTCAAAGTTACAAATTAGATTTTATGAATTATTCAATTGATCGATAATTTAAAAAATGATAAAGAAAAATACAATGTACATGTACATGGTTTAAGAATAAACAATATTATATATTGAAAGATAAACCATAATTTACTGACTTTTTCCAGTTAAGCTTTGACTTATAATCGTCGGTCAATATGACAATTGAATTCTTAAAATTTATTTTACAATTTTAATAAAAAAGAGTAGTAAAAACTCAGTATTAAAATAGCACATAAACACAAAAAAGAATAAAAGAAAAGAATATTCATAAAATTTGTATTTTTTTTAAATTAAGATTAATAGATATTACAATTATTGTATAATAAACAATTATGCTCAACATGATCAACATGGTAATATAACCAGTGTCATATTTTTACTAACTTAAAGTGTGAACAGATACCTTAAGGGGGTCTTCGCTAATAGCGATAACATGTACATAATAAGGGACAAATGTGTGGTACGTGTTGATCATGCGTTACACATATGGATTATAAATGATTGCATACATGTATATCCGTTGCTATTAATAACCACGATCATAAAGAAATAACAAGTAATATTCTAATCTCTAGCATGCCAATCAAAGTTCATAATGAACAATGTCTTTCGTCCGCTCATTCATAAGTGGTATACATTTCTGGTAGTTTATAAGAATATCTTGTCATCATATGTGTACTAGTTCATCTTCACTTGCTGCATTTCTTGCTTGGACGCCCTTTGATGCTTTGCATCAATGCTTTTCTTGTTGTTTCTTTGAACAGCTTCAGCGTTATTCGTTCTTGCCGAATTGGGAATTATACCTGGGAAAGGGTTCGGGACGACCAAGTGACCTACCTGTTTCACATCATGTTGTTGTGTCTATAGCCCAACCTTTACTATCATATACATGGACAATTTTTTCAGTTCCCCTGAACTTTTCAAAGATCTTGCTGACAATCAGATGGGGGCTTGTGGGACACTGCGTGCAAATAGACAGGGGGTACCCCTCACAATACGTAATGCGAAACCGAAAGTAGGAAACCCACCGATCACAGAGACTGATGGTGAAATTCGATACATATCATGGTTTGATAAAAAAAGTTGTGGATCTGATAACCACTGTTCATTCAGCAGAAACCTTCAAGAAACAGGTTAGATCAAAAAAAGGTAGTGATCATGTGAGAGAAGTTGACAAGCCATGCACAGTGCAAGCATATTCTCAACACATGGGCGGGATTGACCGTGCCGATAAGGCCATGACTTTCTATATGGTAAAACACAGATGTTGTAAGTGGTGGAAAAACGTGTTTTTCTACTTGCTAGAGATTAGTTTCTGCAATGCTCTTATAATTTGGAGAGCACAGTCTAGGAAAAGAATCAATGCTGAAATGTTTCGTTTGAAAATTGTACGCGGCATGCTCAGACACTATGAAAGTACCAAGTGAACTTTCAAAATTTGGTAACCATGGTCGTGAGAAATCAGGTCGTCTTACTGATGGGAATCACTTTATTGGACTCAACAGTGGCCTGTTGTCGGGTGGAAAGAGATCAAAACCAGACTGCTCAGTTTCTTCTGACAGAAAGCATAAACGTCACCAAACACAGTATATATGCAAACAGTGTGAGGAGCCTCTGTGTCCATATCCTTGCTTCGAAAGGTAGCACACACGTGAAGAATACCGTGTATTGTGTAAACAGGAACTGCACCAGTCATAGAACATTAATAAACTACAATAAACATGATAAAGGTGTTTGAATAATTGACAAACAATAATTTTTTTCAAGATTTTATTGCGTTTTATGTATAAAAATGGTTTAAATACAAAAAAATTAAACTTATAATGTTTTAAATTGTATACACAGTTTATATATGATTATATCTATATTGTGGCCAAATTTCATAAAAATTGGTAGATAAGTAGATATACCCATTTCAATAACCTAATACATGTTAAACCATTTTCTGGGAAAACCGCTAAAGTGGCAGCTTTAAACTGAGGTGTACTCAGCAGTAGTGTACTGTAGTGTATGCATCTATTTCCTGGGTAGAGTGCTAAAGGTTGATACACCATGGTCCCTGTGATAATAAATCGCAAAAATCCTTTAAACTGTGATAATTTTTTAATGTGATCATTTCTTAATATGCATTCACGTGGTTATTTCTTAGTGTGATACTGACATTTTTAAATGAATTACATTACATTTTAAATTGTGATAATTTTAAATGATATCCTTCATTAATATGTGATTTTTCTTAAGTGATGTTTTTTTTTCTTTTACGAAATACCTCTCTTTATCATGCCACCAAATGCTAAGGACACAATGGAAATAAGAGCTCCTTTTTGTGTTATCCTTGGGTTTGGGAACATGTCATGGTTTTCTGTTTTCCTCTATTTTATGGTCAAATCCGTGTTACTTGTGCCATGTGGTGGGCGTAAAATGTCACCCCGTTCATTAAATCAAAGATGTTATATTTTCGATCCTTGAAGATCGTTCAGCACGACATATTTGTTGTGTATACATGTTATTTGGTATTTTTAGTTTCTTCTATTTGGCCTATTTCAACTTGGGTGGTTCCAGTATTCCTACTTGAATACTGTATAATCACCCTAAGGATATGCTGCCTGCTTTTTAAATTGTCTTTTGACGTCTTATTTGTGATATGCAGGCTTCATATCCTCAGACCCCCTTTTAAAATTCCATTTTATTAAGTCCCGCCCATTGTTTTCTCATTTAGGGCACACACATTTTTGAATTAGGGACCAAACGCCGCTTTTCATGGAATGACACTACTGTGTCACATTGAAGGTTCCATGATAACCGCCATATGAACACATCTGCAGATGTTTCAAAATTCCAAAAATGACGTATAATGAAATTATCAATATCAATAACTGCGATGAAAACTATCTGGATTAAAACTAAGGGACAGATTTCTTCAAAAAATGGCGATAAAGCATTTCATGTACTTCCATGCCAAACCTGAACTCTTATGAAAGCGTTCTCAATTTAAGTCTTATATTAAATGTGCCACACACCCGTGGGCACTGGTTTTAGTTGTTTGAACAGATGTGTCATTCTTGATCTTGCACAAAAGGTGCATTATTTTGCTAGCAAAAGATAACATGCACACCGTTCGGACTGTTACCCTTAAAATGTTACACAATTGTAGACTTCCCTCTTTTTAAAATTTTACAGTGATTTTTTCTACAAAATATAACTGCTGATCTGCATCATCATCAACATCGTCATCATCATTATCTTTCCACAAAGATAGTAGGGAACGTACATGATACGAGGGATATACTATTCTCCGGTCCGGTCACTTCCGGTCCCCGGTCTCTTCCGACCGGGATTTGCTGGAGACTGGCAAAATTAATAGTGTCATGTTTACTGACCCGATCAGTGCCGGTCTTCTAATAATTATTTGTAAAAATGGGTCGATCTTTCTAGATGAAAAAGGGTGTTGATATAAGATCTATTATTTCTCAAATATAATGTATTTTGTTTCTAATTTATTGTTTTTTATAGATCGTATTTCTGTTGCTTTATTTATTCACTTTCTATGATATAAAATGAATTCTATAATATAATGGTACTTAGTTAACCACCCTACCTTTTTCAATTATCATGATTATTTACATGTACGTAGATGCAGAATTTCAAATGTGTATGATTTTGGTGATTTTTTTTGTTTGTTTGTTTGATTTTTGATGTTGTTGTATTGCATGGTACTAAGTCTTTGCTATCGACTCTATTTATTAGTCATATCTGGAGGTATTGCTCTAAACCCAGGCCCAGTAAAATTTCCATGTGGAAAATGTGCCAAACCTGTTGCCAAGAACCATCGAGCTATTTATTGTGAGGCATGTTATTACTGGTGGCATATCAAATGTGCAGGGATGTCTTCGGAAAAGTATAAAAGTCTGTCAAACAGCGAGGAACCATGGTTATGTGATCAATGTCTACTTTTTCATTTTACTGACTCTTACTTCGAAGAGAGTGATAGCAACCTATCAACCCAAAATTTGGAAAAGGAAGAAAACACACATTCTATTTTTGAAGAACTAAGATCTACAAGATCAAAACATATAAATAAATTTATCACAGCTCATCTAAATATAAACAGTATAAGAAACAAATTCTGTGAAATTCATGAACTACTGTTGGATAAATAGTTGACTTATTATTTATTTCTGAAACAAAATTAGATTCAACATTTCGTGATGGCTTATTTGATATTCCAGGTTATAAACTTCCAAAGAAGGGATCGTACATCTTTTGGCGGTGGTATTGCTGCATTTATACGAAGTGACATTCCAGCAAGACGAAGAAAGGATCTTGAACATGAACTAATCGAAAGTATATATCTTGAGGTAATCCTAAACAAAACAAAATGGATAATATCATGTGTCTACATACCACCAAATATATCTGACAGTCATTTTTTCAATTGTTTAACTACAAATGTTGATAAACTTATTATTATATAACTATGTATGACAATGTTATGTTACTTGGAGACTTTAATTATGATCTACTTCAAAAAGAGAAGGGAAAACCATTGATGGATTTTATTGAACTATTTGATTTTAAAAATCTAATACAATCTGCAACATGTTTTATGAAAAAATGTACTCCTTCCCTTTTGGATGTCATCTTAACTAACTCTAAGCCTCTTTGTATGAAAACATTGAATTTTGCATGCAACTGGTATTAGTGATTGTCATAATATGATAAGTACAGTGATAAATAACACCATTCCAAAAAATCAGAAAATTAAAATTAGTTATAGAAGCTTCAGAAATCTTGATATTAATTCACTTAATATTGATCTTTCTTCCATAGTAGTTCCTACACCTGATAGTATACAATGCTCTGAAGAAAATGTAAATAAAGTATATGAAACTTTTGAACAGGATATCCAAAAAAAATTTGACAAACATATTCCTATAAAACAGATGTATAGAAAATCTAAACAACTCCCATACATGAATAGAGAACTTAGAAAAGCAAAATATAACAAAAAATGTATTATAATAAATATTTAAAATGTAAAAATTCCAAAACATGGGAACAATATAGAAAAGCTATAAATCATGTAAATAAGATAAAGAAAAAGTCAATAAACAATTATTTTAATGAAAAGTGTATAGGAAGGTGCAAATCATCAGAATTCTGGGATACAATTAAACCATATTTATCAAATAAATGTACTCTAGAACAGCCAAAAATAATACTTAATGCAAATAATAATATTATATCAGACGACTCAGAAGTTGAAATTTTTAATAGCTTTTTCACAAATGTAGCAGAATCTATAGGGAAAGATTATGATTACAATGTAGAAAATCATCCTAGTATTGCTCAAATCAATGAAAGAAATTTTTTACAAGATGCCTTTAGCTTTGAACAAATATCACAAGGTAATATATCTAAACTTATAAATAATCTAAATGTTAAAAAGGCCACAGGGGCAGATAAAATTTCAGCCAAATTTGTTACACTAGGCAGACCATCACTAGTTGAACCGTTGACGAATCTAATTTACATCTCAATTAAATCACAAGTTTTTCCGACTAAATTAAAACAAGCACAAGTAAAACCACTTTTCAAAAAAAATGACGCTATGACCAAATCTAATTATAGACCAGTAAGTTAATTACCTATTCCATCTAAACTTTTTGAAAAGGTATTATTTGATCAGCTCTCTGCTTTTTTGATGATATATTTGACAATTATTTATGTGCTTTTAGGAAAGGCCATGGGTGTCAAACTACTCTGTTAAGACTGCTTGAGGACTGGAGACAGGCCCTGGATAACAATGAATATGTGGCAACAATTTTGATGGACTTATCTAAGGCATTTGATTGTCTGCCACATGACATTTTTTTAGATAAGCTAAAAGCATATGGCTTATCAGGCCCTGTCACCAACCTCATGCAGTCTTATCTGTCAAACAGGAAACGGCAAATAAAAATAGGCAATATTGTAAGTTCATGGGCTAATATATCCAAAGGTGTCCCTCAAGGATCAATCCTGGGCCCTCTACTGTTTAATATTTTCATAAATGACATATTTTTCTTCATAAAAAATGTACTTTATATAACTATGCAGATGACAATACCCTTTCTTTTCGGACTAAACATTTTGATGAACTAATATGTACCTTAGAACAAGAAAGTAACTATCTTATAAATTGGTTTCATTTTAATAAAATGCAAGCTAACCCTGATAAATTTCAAGCTATTGCTGTAGCGAAGAAAACTTTCACTAAATCCCCAGCTTTCAAAATTAATACTAGTGAAATAACATGTGACGAAATTGTAAAACTCCTTGGCATCGACATTGATCAACAATTAAATTTTAATTTTCACATAAGCAATATATGTAAAAAAGCGGCTAATCAGTTAAACATCCTCAAAAGAATAGGTCACAATTTAAATCAAACAAATAGGCTAACAATCTTTCATACTTTTATTTTGTCTAATTTTAATTTTTGTCCTATGGCATGGCATTTCTGTTCAGAAAATAATACTAACAAGATGGAAAAACTACAGGAAAGAGCACTCAGATTTGTCTATAATGATTTTAATTCAAGTTATGAAGATATGCTGATAAAAGTTAATATACCAACTCTAAAAATAAGAAGAATGAGGGCTATGGCCATTGAAACTTTAAAAAATTTTCATGATATGTCTCCTGCAGTTCTGTCTGACCTTATTGTCAAGAAAACTACTGGTATTAATTTTAAATATTCAAATATTTTGCAGATCCCGCAAGTAAGAACTACAGCTACTAGTAAAAAATCTTTCAGGTATGCTGCACCTGCTTTATGGAATACTCTACCCGAAAATTTTAGAAAATGTTCAAATTTTGCTCAGTTTAAAAAGTTAATTTCATCCTGGAATGGTAAACAGTGTAAATGTATTGCTTGCAGCTAACTTCTATATCTTGATTTACTCCACTTTTTATTTATTTTTCTAGGTATGAAAATTTTCTTTTGGGTCACATTTATCATTTAGCTTCTTCAGTTTTTTTTTTTTTTCTTGCTTGCTTTAAATGTGTTTTTGCTATGCTTCCCTGCTTATGTTAATATTATCATTTAGTTTCTAGATAGGATGTTGCTTTATTTTGTGATCTTTTGTTTTGATTTTGCTTTTTTGTTTTTGTTGTTTTTTGCTTATCTTTTCCAGCATGACTCAAGCTAGCTGTTAAATGAGTTCAACTAATGACTTACATGTTTAATACCTTCTGTCTTTGTGTAGTCTAATAACCCATAGTCTTTCATATTTAAATTATATATAAAAAATGTATGTTGTTTTTTGTTGTTGTTGTTTTTTTTTTTTTTTTTTTTTTTTTTTTAGTATTTTTCATTTATTTATTTATTTAAATAATTCATTAAATTTTTAATTGTTTACTCGGAATATCATTGAACTTTAAGTAAATTTTTAGATACTAGACATTGCTAGTGATGTAGATTTGAGTAAACTATCATTTTTAGTTTTTTAGCATATGATTCGTTTTTATAAATATATCTTAAAAGGTCTATTTTATGCATGTGATGTATATATATATATATCATGTCTAATCATTTTTTATTGTAGCTGTTTTATTATTGTTGATCTTATACTTTATGTTATTTACAGTCGGTTATAAAAGCTCCTAGAGCTTATGTTGTAATGTTGAAAACTTGCCGACTTGAAATAAAACTTATCTTATCTTATCTTATCTTATGTATATTGCTTTGTAATTATCAATTCCGTTATACGAATTATATATTACCACTAGCACGTTACGTCGCGATTTTATTCACAATTTTAAAATGATAATTATATAAAATGCTTGTATGATATTATATTATATGTATATGATATAGAGGATATTTGTTTAGTTCAGTGTAAGATTGGAATATATTTCACCGAGTGAGCACCAAAAGGTATATTTCACGAGTGGCGCTTTTGGTGTTCACAAGGTGAAATATACATGTATTTCGATCCTACACTAAACTAAACAAATTTTCTTTTTATTACATGCAAAGAAACGTTTTAAAAAGACATTAAACCTAATATTGAATGAAATGCGCGCCAAATAATAATACAACGTGACGTCATTTACGACGTCACGTCATTAAGTTGGTACCCAGTGCTGTGCACGCTAGTATTTCACTGAAACAACGTGAGGGGCTTAAATTCAAAACAGTGAAATTATCAAAGTGGTAATTTCACTGTTTCAAACAGTGAAATTACCAGTTTTATATCACTGATATATTTCTATAAACCACCGAAAAGCATGTAATAAATGTCATTATTTCGAATTGCTATTTGTGCATTATGTTGAAGTGTATATGATCTGTATTATGTACGTAAGGTGTCGGTCCAGTGAATTTTCGTATTATTTGTTCCATAGTTAATCAGTCACATTTGAAGCTTAATTCTGGATTCTACTGTCCTTGATTTTATCGATGAATTATATACTGTCTTCAACTTTAAACATCAACACTATCTAAGTCAAATGAGGCCCAAAATATAATAGGTTAGCCATCTACTATTTTCAGAAATCTTCATTCTGTTTTAACACTGTTTAAATTCACCACTTTGAAAACTCCTGACTGCTGGTGGGTAGTACATTTTTTAACCCTTCCGCCAACAATGAGTTCCTGGAGAATACACAAAAAACAACTTTTTATTTCATATAACACACAAAAACTACACACATGCAATAAATACACTTTAATTATGACCAATTTAACTAGAGATGACTTAAATTGGGCCACTTCAAAATTTTTAATAACTACTTTCTACAACGGGCTGATCTAATACAGTTCCGGGTTGAGAATTAATTATGATACTATTCGCCGGCTGTGACTAAAAAAAGGGTCTCTCTTATGGCGATCAATCGCTACAGTGATTGTGGGCCATAAACCGCTGGACACTAGAACACTAAATCTGTGTATTTTCTTCCTCGGTCCGCCTATCATACAGCTTATTACGGTACGTTTAAAAAGTATTGTAGAACTCTATCAAATGGAAAAAAAATCTTTAAAACATTACTGTACATATAAAGAACAGTAGTGATCGTAGCGAATGGTTGCCCGGCCAGACTTATTATCATAATTGGTATATAATTGCTTCTTATTGCCCTATGAAAATAAAATTGGCTAACGTCTCGGACTATATTAATTAATATTATCATATCAATATATACTTTTATTTTTTATGGCTACAAAACGAGCTGTACATCGCCTCTTGACAATAACCACGAATCATATTATGGTTCCATGTAAAAACTGAGATGACAATATATTGTCTCTTGCAGGTATATAGACACGTACACACAATGGCCTCATGAAGATACATTGATGGTAAAGGCCGAGCTTGTTTATATATCCCGCACAGGATTACATATGCTCTCTTGGAAAAATACCACATATTTACCCGCTACGCAAGAGTATTACGTCTCCTACAAAGCCACGTATGACCCCATGAAAAATTTTAAACGGTTGCATTTGTTTCTATTACTTAGCCACGTATGGCCCCGTGTAAAAAACTTAAATGCTGGCAGTTATATACTGTCTATTTGCTTGTGAACAGCAACATATGGCCCCGTGTTAAAACTGAAATAACTTTAGTAATAGGCTATATATTTCTCTTGCAGGTAGCCACGTATGGCCCCGTGTAAAAAACCTAAATTTCGGTAGTACTGGACTGTCTATTCGCCTGTGGACAGCCACATATGGCCCCGTGTAAAACTGAAACGACTTTAGTAATAGGCTGTATATTTATCTTGCAGGTAGCCACGTATGGCCCCGTGTCAAAAACTTAAATCTCGGAAGTAATAGACTGCCTATTCGCCCGTGGTCAGCCGCATATGGCCCCGTGTAAAAACTGAAACGACTTCAGTAAATAGGCTATATATTTCTCTTGCAGTAGCCACGTATGGCCCCGTGTAAAAAACCTAATCTCGGTAGCACTGGACTGTCTATTAGCCTGTGGACGGCCACATATGGCCCGTT